>NC_142461.1:62458333-62761363 GCF_049115385.1 Moschus berezovskii
TACCAGCATAGTACTGACTTTCTAGCTGATGGAACTAGTGATGTTTCACTGGACAGAACTGTGAGGACCACACAGTTGCCACTACTCTACAAATTAGAGATGGGACACCACTTTCTCCACATCACATTTTACCGTAGCATAGGTAGATCTTTCATCCTAAGTCCTTACAGATAACTGACATTAGGTAAGGACTCTTTATGAAAACTGTCATAGCTATTGTGCATCACCTTCTACTCAGAGAATAATTTACTCCACTGCCAAGAGTAAGAGCTGTTCATGATGTCTTATTTGGTGCCCCTCTGCCTCACTCCAAGCTGCTGCCACAGTTCACAGGCACCTTCTCCCCAGATCCTCTATATTATAGAACTCCAATCTAGTAAGGAGATGAGAAATTAAAATAAAATAAGAATTCACCATTTATTCAACATTTATATAATATACTAGGTATGGGTGTGGTTCCATAGAGAGGCAATTTATTCTTTTTTAATATCTGAGGAATGCATATCATTATCCCCCATTGAACAGATGGGAAACTATAGGAATTTAATATCTTGTCCAAAGTAACATCAAACTCAAGTGCAATTAGATCCTATAGCCAGAAGATGGAAGCAACCTCAGTGTCCATCAACAGATGAATGGATAAAGATGTGGTACGTATATATAATGGAATATTCAGTTCAGTTCAGTCGCTCAGTCATGTCCGACTTTCCACGATCCCATGAATCACAGCACGCCAGGCCTCCCTGTCCATCACCAACTCCCAGAGTTCACTCAAACTCATGTCCATCGAGTCGGTGATGCCATCCAGCCATCTCATTCTCTGTCATCCCTTTCTCCTCCCGCCCCCAACATTTCCGAGCATCAGAGTCTTTTCCAGTGAGTCAACTCGTCGCATGAGGTGGCCAAAGTATTGCAATTTCAGCTTTAGCATCAGTCCTTTCAATGAACACCCAGGATTGATCTCCTTTAGCATGGACTGGTTGGATCTCCATATTACTCAGCCATAAAAAGGAAAAAGATTCGGTCATTTTTAGAGACATGAATGGACCTAGAGACTGTCATACAGAGTGAAGTAAGTCAGAAAGAGAAAAATAAATATTGTATATTAATGCACGTATGTGGAATCTAGAAAAAATGATATAGATGATGTTAATTGCAAAGTAGAAATAAAGACAGAGAAGTAGAGAAACAATATATAGATACTGAGCTTGAGCAGAATTTGGAGATTGGGATTGACATATACACTATTGATACTATGCATAAAATAATGAGAACATACTGTATGGCACAGGAAATAATACTTAATGTATTGTGGTGACCTGAATGGGAAGGAAATCCAAAGAAGAGGAGGTATATGTATAGCTGATACATTTTACTGTACAGTAAAACTAACACAACATTGTAAAGCCACTGTATTCCAATAAAAATTAATTTTAAAAAAAAGAAGCTAATAGCTTGTCCAAGGTCATACCAAACTCAAGTTTGGCAAACTCCCTGCCCAATACCTTCAAAGATAGCAGCCTGATTTCCTACAAATTATAGAGATCATAGGATACTGCTGAAGAAAGAATCTTGCAGTTCTATCTTTTTTAAGGCATTTATATAAAAACAGAACATTCTGCATGAGGTTTTCTTCCTTTTGTGACATGTTGGTTTAGATTCCCTTTACCTGGTGAAAGAATATGTCTACAAATACTTTGGAAAGTTTATAACCCTATTAAAATATAAGGCATTATTATTCTTTTTAAGGTCTAATGGTCTTTGTTTAAAGAATATTTTTATTTACATAATGATCTCAAATTTATGTTGCTAGTGAAAGAAAACAATATGGATCTCTCATTGTGAGGAGGGCTATGAGGTATGAACACTTTAAAGCTGATTGCTTTCAAGTCTTTTATACAAAATATTCACGGCTTATGTGCATGATTTACTCTATGTTAAATTTTTAGAAAACTCTTGCTGTTGATTAAATGGTGCAGTCACCTGCCTTTGTTTCAAGAATACCACAACTACATATTCACTTAGATTTGTGACTGTGTAGTGAGTTAATGCTTATGAATGCACACATAAACCACTAAAAATTAGAAATTATTACTAATAAAATTGTGCTAGTGATTTAAATGACTGCACAGTTAAAATAATACTAGCTGCCATCTACTGACAATATTTTATGTGTCAGGAGGTTAGATACTCTATCTGCCTCATCTCACTGCATTCCTTTCTCTCAGTAACCCTAAGAGGTTGGATGCTGAGGCTTAAAGAGGTGAAGTAATGTACTCATAGTCACACATCTACAACCTGTACAGTGCAGAAAGTTTAAATCCAGGCTTATCCACGTCTGAAATTCCTTTCACTTGGCAGATAGCTGCAGAGTTCCTCCCTCATGTGCTGAGAATTGAACCAGAATCAATAACTCTCTGCTCACAGCTTTGACATTCTGATTTTTTGACCCTCTTGGCATTTCGCTATCACCTGAGGGAAACTATACAAAATGAAGATTCCTTTTCTCGACTACAGGTGCCATTTCCTTTCTTCCACATCTCCCTCTTATGAACCTAAGCAATAACCTGATAAGTGAAAACCTGTACCGGGGGTTACTCAAGGTCAGTAAAAGGTAGAGAATAGTCTTGGCATGTCAAACTGAAAAAAAACTTTCTTAGAGTTTCTTAAGGATTATCTGGTCTAATGGGTAATTTACTAGAAGAGATTGGCCAACAGCACTGTCCCCAAAATAGTGAAATTGTAAGTCATACATTGGACTACAGGCTGTCAGAGACAGAAGAGACCTTAAGAAATTGTTTCACAAGTTGTATTTAGAAGTAGAAGCTTTGAGTGCTGCAGCAGTGAAGAGATGGTCCCAAGTAACTTAGCCCAGAGCCTGAAATGAGAATACATCCTCCAGACCTTCAGACTTATGCTCTTAATTCTGTTATATATTCATATCTTTGCCTATTAAAAATCAGAAAAGTACAAGGAGAATATAAAAACATATGTATCCACCATCCCCAGTGTTACCACTCATTTTTCCTGGGCTATTTTCTTCTCCAGATATAAATGCTATCAAGAATGTAGGTGTGTGTTTAGTACATTTTGTAGGGAGTCCCAGGTGGCACAGTGGTAAAGAATCTGCCTGGCAATGCAAGAGAGGTGCTTTGGATCCTTGAGCCAGGAAGATGCCCTGGAGTAGGAAATGGCAACACACTCTAGTATTTGTGCTCGGAAAATTCAATGGACAGAGGAGCCTGGTGGGCTCCATCCATGGGGTACCAAAAAGTTAGACATGACTGAGCACACAGATACATGTTTTTACTACATACATGTAAGTCAATAAACTACATGAACTGACTTTTGAATAGAGTTTACGTAAATGGCATCACACAGTGAATTATTTTATGCACACATGGTTATTCACTCAAAATTGCATTTTAGCAACTTGTTTATAATATTGAAATGGCTTCACCTCTTTGACTGCAATTCTATATCTTATCAATACATCAACCACATCTTAAAATATATCTTATTGTTGTATCACAGTCCACAGTCAATTCCCTATTGCTAAAAATTTGTTGTTGTTTCTCCAGCCTTTTTGTGTTTTTGCTATCCCCAAACCATGATGCTTATGTACTGCTTATGCTTTGCATTTCAAAGCATACAGCATGTTGTTTTGCTTCTTTCTGTAATTTATACAAATGTTATACTTTGGTTTACAGACATCCAGATCTTGTTTATATTTCTAAAAATTAGCCATGTTGACTGACAAAGCTATATTCACTTTTATTCATGTATAGTATTCCATTTCACTTCATGGATCACAGCCTTTTTGTGGCAAAGGGGCTTGCATAACTCGATGAAGCTATGAGCCCTGTCGAGAAGGGTGATCAAGATGGAAAGGTCACAGTGAAAAGTTACAAAACATGGACCACTGGAGGAGGAAATGGCATCCCACTCCAGTACTCTTTCCTAGAAAATCACATGGATAGTACCTAAATAAAATCACTTAGGATTATACAATGGAGGTAATGAATAGATCTGAGGGATCAGATCTGTTAGACAGAGTGCCTGAAGAACTATGGACAGCAGTCCATAATATTGTACAGGAGGCAGTGACCAAAACCATCCCAAGAAAAAGAAATGGAAGAAGGCAAAGTAGTTTTCTGGGGAAGCTTTACAAATAGCTGAGGAAAGAAGAGAAGTGAAAGGCAAGGGAGAAATAGAAAGATATACCCAACTGAATGCAGAGTTGCAGAGAATAACAAGGAGATAAAAAGGCCTTCTTAAATGAACAATGCAAAGAAATAGAGGAAAACATTAGAATGGGAAAGACTAGAGATTTCTTAAAGAAAGTTGAAGATACCAAGGAAACATTTCATGCAAAGATGGGCATGAGAAAGGACAGAAACAGTAAGGACCTAAAAGAAGCAAAAGAGATAAGATGAGGTGTCAAGAATACACAGAACTATACAGAAAAAATCTTAATGATCCAGATAACCAGTATGGTGTGGTCACTCACCTAGAGTCAGACATCCTGCAACGTGAAGTCAAGGGGGCCTTAAGAAGCATTACTATACAAACAAAGCAAAGCAATGGAGGTGACAGAATTCCAGCTGGGTTATTTAAAATCCTAAAAGATGATGCTGTTAAAGTGCTTCACTCAATATGTGAGCAAATTTGAAAAAGCCAGCAGTGGCCACAGGACTGAAAATGGTCAGTTTCATTACAATTCAAAAGAAGGACAATTCTAATGAATATTCAAACTTCATACAGTTGTGCTCATTTCATATGCTATTGAAGTTATCTCAAAATCCTTCAAGCAAGACTTGAGCAGTAAGTGAACTGAAAACTTCCCCATTTAGGCTGGTCTTCTGAGAGGCAAAGGAACCAGAGATCAAATTGCCAATATTCACTGGATTGTGAAAAGTTCCAGAAAAATGTCTATTTCTCCTTCATTGATTACGCTAGAGACTTTGACTGTGTGAATTACAACAAATTGTGGAAATTTCTTAAATTACGGGAATACAGACCACTTTACCTGTCTTCTGAGAAGCCTATATGCAGGAAAAGAAGTGACAGAACCAGACATGGAACAACATACTGCTTCAAAATTTGGAAAGGTGTATATTGTCACTTTACTTATTTGACTTCATTGCAGAGTATATCATGAGAAATGCCTGACTGGATGAATCACAAGCTGGAATCAATATTGCAGGCTGAAATATCAACAACCTCATATATGCAGATTATACTGCTTTAATGGCAGAAAGTGAAGAGGAACTAAAGAACCTCTTGATGAGGGTTAAAGGGCAGTGAAAAAGCGGGGTTGAAACTCAGTATGTTTCAACATGTTGAAACTCAACATCACAGTATCTGGTCTCATCACTTCATTGCAAATAGAAGGGGAAAAAGTGGAATCAGTCACAGACTTTATTTTCCTGAGCTCCAAAATCACTGCAGATGGTCACTGCAGCCATGAAAGGAAAAGATGCTTGCTCCTTGTTAGGAAAGCTATGACAAATCTAGACAGCATATTATAAATCAGAGACATAGCTTTGCAAAGATCCATATAGTCAAGTTATGTTTTTACCAGTGGTCATGTACATATATGAGAGCTAGATCATAAAGAAGGCTGAGCACCAACAAATTGATGTTTATGAACTGTGGTGCTGGAGAAGACTCCTGAGAGTCCCTTGGACTGTAAGGAGATTAAAACAGTCAATGCTAAATGAAATCAACCATGAATATTCATTGGAAGGACTGTTGCTGAAGCTGAAGCTCCAATACTTTGGCCACCTGATGCAAAGAATGGACCCACTGGAAAAGCCCCTGATTCTGGGAAAGATTGAAAGCAAAAGGAAAAGGGGGCGGCAGAGGATGAGATTGTTAGGTGGCATCACAAGCTCAGTGGACATGAATTCGAGCAAATTCCAGTAGATAGTGGAGGACAGAGGAACCTGGTGTGCTACAGTCTATGAGGTTGCTCAGAGTCAGACATGATTTATCGACTAAACAACAACAACAAAAAGTATTCCATTACATTAGCATATAGAAGTTATTTATCCATTACCTGTGTTGATGAGAGATAAGTTTATATCTCTAATGATCTTTTTACCTTTAATGTTCATCAGTTTTTCTATGATATGCATAAGTGAGGGAAAATTTTTGTTTTATACTGTTTAGCACTCATAGAGAGTGGTTTCCATCTGCAGATACTTGTCTTTCCATTTTAGGAGATTCTTGGTTACTACCAGTTTGAATACTGCCTGTGTGCTATTTCACTCTTTCCCTCTGGAACTTATGTCACGTGTGTATTTGCCCATTATTTATTTTTAATTGAGGTATAATTGATTTACAATGCTGTATTAGTTTCAGGTGTACAACAAAGTGATTCAGTTATAATTTTTCTTTTTCAGATTCTTTTCCATTATAGGTTATTACCAAATGTTGAATATAGTTCCCTGTGCTATATAGTAGGTCCCTGTTGGTTATCTATTTTATATGTAGTAATGTTACATGTTAATCTCAACCGCCTAATTTATCCCTATAACCATAGATTGTCTTATATGTCTATGTGTCTATTTCTGTTTTGTAAATAAGATCATTTGATCATATTTTAGATTCCATGTATATGCAAAATCATATGATATTTGTTTTTGTCTGACTTACTTCACTTAGTATGCTAGTCTCTAGGTCCATCCTTGTTGCTGAAAATGGCATTATCTCATTGTTTTTATGACTGAGTAATACTCCATTGCATGTATGTAACCACATCATCTTTATCCACTGATCTGCCAATGGACATTTAGGTCGCTTTCATATCTTGATTATTGTAAATAGTGCTGCAGTGAACATTGGGGTGCATGTACTCTTTTGAATTATGTTTCCTCTAGATAAATGCCCAGAAATGAGACTGCTGGATCATATGATAGCTCTATTTTTAGTTTTTAAGGAACCTCCATACTCTTCTCTACAGTGGCTGTACCAATTTTCATTCCCACCAACAGTGTAGGAGAGTCTCTTTTTCTCCAGGTATGAACTGGTTCTTTGAAATGGATACTCCACGGCCCTTACCTTCTCTTTGATTAATGTCATGTTTTTATCAGCCGTGATGTATTCCAGATAAACATTCACTACCATTGTCCAGCTCCCTAGTTTGCTATTTCTGTCTAGTCAAGAGTTTATTCCATCTACTGGTCTTTCTAATTTCAATAATTCTTTTTTATTGTTAGAATTTCCAATTAGACCTTTTTAAATCTCCGTCTCTCATGATTTCTTAATTATATTTGCAGATATTATTTCTTTCTTACTACCTGAAGATTTCATAAATACCATTTTAAAGTCATTTTGAAATGGTTCCATCACTTTCATTTATGAATGAATGTGTCATTAATGGCTCTCTCCATATTAAAATTCTAAATAACACAGAAGATCAGGTGCAAAATTTTTTAACATAAATAATAAATGTTCATCAGTTAATTTGTGAGCTGAAGAAGGATAGCCATGACTTGGTTTGAAGGCTGGGGTACACAGGTTCTGTTCCACATAGTTCATCTTCATATACAGATTCCAAACAATAATATACCTGCCCCGACATTCCAGGTAAGACTAAAAGCATCATGAAACTATCACCATCTCTCACCTGCACCACAGCAGTAACCTCTTAACTCTGTACACCTTTTCATGGCCCATTCTCCAAACAGCCAGCACACTTTTAAAAACTCAGCCTTTACCAAACCAATGGCTTTTCATTGATGACAACAAAACTCAAGTGCCTTACAATGTTTTTATCTGTACTCAGTGTTTCTGAAACTTCAAAGTGTTTATTAAATCACCTAAGCAGCACCTGAGGACGTTGTTAAACCACTGATTCTAACTCAGCATGTCTGAGGTGGGGCCTGAAAGGCTGGGTTCTGTCTAAGCATCCAAGTGATGCTGATGCTGCAGGTCACACTGAGATGTACTTTCCTACATCTCCCTCCCTCTACACCTGACCCCCCCTCACCTCTGTCATTTCAGAGTACTCACCTTTTACTCATTTATGCCATTTGCATTGACCTCCTTGCTGTCTTCAAAAAGAGGAAGTTTGGTATAGCCTTGAACTTTATAAGTATTGGAATCAATTTCTGGTCTATTCCCTCACTTCTTTCAGGTCCCTGCTCTGATATTGCCTCCTCAAGAGGTTTTCTCTGAACAATTTACCCATTATTCTTTTCTGTATCTTTCTTTCTCTTCACAGCCCTTTTAAGTGATATACAAATATATATGATACAGGTATGAATACAAATTAAATATGTAATTAAATTAATACTAAGAACAATGAAAAGATGTCAAGATATTGATAGATATTTCTTTAATCATGTCGGCCTTATTAAAACATGCATTCCATGAGGCTACTTATCTTCTACCATTGTTATTCACTAAAGACTAAACTCTCGGAAGTTCTAGAATTTAATTATCTCATTCAGCACATTGTGTCTCATGAATAGGATTGTACTTAGCAAATTTAACGTGGGCCATAACCATTTGGTGAACTAAAGACTAAATGCAAGTACTTGGCAATTGTACTTATGTAGGCAGGTCCTAGTTTTAGCGTAGAGGAATTTCTCATGTTGTGCTGATTTCCACTTTAACTGAGAATTTGCCCTTGACTAAGAAGGTGTGTTAAGCAGAATTCTAAGTGAGTCTCCCAAATGCCTGGCCCCTGAAGTATATATACCTTTTCTTGGTTATCAAAAACACTAATCCAGATGCTGTAAGGAACTTTGCACATGTGATTAATAACCCAAACCAGTTGATTTCAAGACTATAGAGATTATCCTCCAATAAACTTAACACAATCAGCTGAGTCCTTAATATGGACAGGATTTTCAAGGGAAAAATGTGAAGCATGGGATGAATCCAGCTTGAAAAAGATTTTCTGTTGTTGACTTTGAAGAAGGAGAAAGCCAAGAGGTGAGTTCACATACACAGTAAAAATAGAAAAACATTGATCTATGAAATATATATTAAAAAATAACTCTATGATAGCCATTGAGTATAGAGAAGGAGGGAGCTGTGAGACATAAGAAAGAGTGGTTCTAATTATGCCTGCAATTATTTTTTAATTAATTTTGTCATGGTATAGTTGATTTACAATGTTGTGTCAGTTTCTGTTGTACAGCAAAGTGAATCAATTATGTGTGTGAACTAAGTTGCTTCACTTGTGCCTGACTCTTTGTGACCCTGTAGACAGTAACCCACCGGGCTCCTCTGTCCATGGGATTCTCTAGGCAAGAATACTGGAGTGGGTTGCCATGCCCTTCTCCAGGGGATCTTCCCAACCCTGGGATCGAACTCAAGTGTTCTATGTCTCCTGCATTGGCAGGAGGGTTCTTTACCACTAGCACCACCTGGGAAGCCTGAATCAGTTATACATGTATGTATATCCACACTTTTTTAGATTATATTCCAATATAGAGCATCACAGAGTATTGAATAGAGTTCCCTGTGCTATACACTGGTTTTCATTAGGTGTCTATTTTATGTCAATCCCAATCTCTCATTTTATCCCTCCTCACTTTTTCCCCTTAGTAATCATACACTTGTTTTCTACATCTGTGACTATATTTCTGTTTTGTAAATAGGTTCATTTGTACCTTTTTTTTTGTTCCCACATATAAGTGATATCATATTTTTTTTTTCTCTGTCTGACTTGTCTTGGTCAGTATGACAATCTCTAGGTTCATGCGTGTTTCTGTAAATGGCATTTTCTTGTTTTTTATGGCTGAGTAATATTCCACTGTATATATGTAGCACATCTTTTTTATCCATTTCTCTGTCAATGGATTGGGTTGCTTGTTTTTTTTGGTATTGAGTTGCATGAGCTGTTTGTTTATTATGCAGAAAAATCTCTTGTTGACTGCACTGTTGGTAAATATTTTCTCCCATTCTATGAATTGTCTTTTCATTTAATTCATGGTTTCCTTTGCTGTGCAAAAACTTTTAAGTTAAATTAGGTCCCATTAGGTTATTTTTATTTTTATTACTCTAGGAGATGAATCAAAAAAGATCTTCTTGAAATGCTTTCCTTTAAAAGTCAGTGAATATGTAAAGGGTTGTATAAGAAAATTTGGAAACTATAGATATAATATGTAATTCTAGTTGGCAGGTGCTTGTCATGCATATTTCATTATTTTAAGTTAATTTAATTTTAAATAATTAACATCTAATTTAATTTTAAATAAAAATGATATATACCAAAAAATATGAAACCCATATAGTATAAAAATAACCTCTCTGACTTCTCTGTTTCAGAGTATACAATACCAAATCCCATCTGTGCAAATTAATGCCAGTCTATCTACTGTTCTGTCAATTTCCAGTAGAATTTAAATTTAGATGAGCACTGTTGAGTAGGGGAATCCACTACTAAGAGCTGCTGTTCCTCCCCTAGTAGTCTAGAAAAAGAGAGATTAAAAAAAAAAAAAAAAAACATTGGATAAGAAGATAAGATACCTGAAGGAAATAAGAAAATGACAGCTACTTTAATTGCAATGGTCAGGAAAGAGTTGTGAAGATCATCTGAGTTGAAAACTAAAAGATGAGGGATAAGTAGTTTTTCAACATTCTGGGGAAAGTGTTTTGGCAGAGAGAAAGGCAAGGAAAATGATAAGAGAAGAGCTGAGATTGTCAGGAAGCAAAAAGAAGACACATGTGACTTAGAGGCTTTGAAAAATGTGGATGATTGTATACTGAGTTCAAAACTCCCAACAGCATTAAAATCATGTCTGATATGGTAGCTCTTTATCATAAATGTTGATATTATTTTAAGGGTAATAGGAAACCAGTAGGAATTTTTAAAAGAGTCATTAAGTGACCAAAATTGCATTTCAAAAGCCTCCCTCTGGAAGATGGTAGAATAGAAAGTTTCAGGCTTTTGTCTCTCAATAAGAAATATGAAATAAACTATGGAAAGACTGAAATAAGTTTACACCAAATATTACATCAGTCAGTTCAGTTCAGTCACTCAGTCGTGTCTGACTCTTTGCAACCCCATGAACCACAGCAAACCAGGCCTCTCTGTCCTTCACCAACTCCAAGAGTTTAACTCAAACCCATGTCCATTGAGTCAGTGATGCCATCCAACTGTCTCATCCTCTGTCATCCCCTTCTCCTCCTGCATTCAATCTTTCCCAGCATCAGGGTCTTCTCAAATAAGTCAGCTCTTCACAAAAGGTGGCCAAAGTATTGGAGTTTCAGCTTCAACATCAGTCCTACCTATGAACACCTAGAAATAATCTCCTTTCAGATGGACTGGTTGGATCTCCTTGCAGTCCACGGGACTCTCAAGAATCTTCTCCAACATCACAGTTCAAAAGCATCAATTCTTCGGGGCTCAGCTTTCTTTATAGTCCAACTCTCACATCCATTCTTGACTACTGGGAAAACCATAGTCTTGACTAGACAGACCTTTGTTGACAAAGTGTCTCTGCTTTTCAATATGCTGTCTAGGTTGGTCATAATTTTCCTTCCAAGGAGCAAGTGTCTTTTAATTTCATAGCTGCAATCACCATCTGCAGTGATTTTGGAGCACAGAAAAATAAAGTCAGCCACGGTTCCACTGTTTCCCCATCTATTTGCATTGAAGTGATGGGACCAGATGCCATGATATTAGTTTTCTGAATGTTGAGCTTTCAGCCAACTTTTCACTCTCCTCTTTCACTTTCATCAAGAGGTTCTTTAGTTCTTCTTCACTTTCTGCCATAAGGGTGGTGTCATCTGCATATCTGAGGTTATTGATATTTCTGCCAGCAATCTTGATTCCAGTTTGTGCTTCCTCCATCCCAGTGTTCCTCATGATGTACTCTGCACATGAGTTAAATAAGCAAGGTGACAATATACAGCCTTGACGTACTCTTTTTCCTTTTGGAACAACCAGTCTGTTGTTCCACGTCCAGTTCTAACTGTTGCTTCCTGACCTGCATACAGTCTTCTCAAGAGGCAGGTCAGGTGGTCTGGTATTCCCATCTCTTTCAGAATTTTCCCATTTATTGTGATCCATAGTCAAAGACTTTGGCATAGTCAACAAAGCAGAAATAGATGTTTTTCTGGAACTCTCTTGCTTTCTCATGGTCCAGCGGATGTTGGAAATTTGATCTCTGGTGCTTCTGCCTTTTCTAAAACCAGCTTGAACATCTGGAAGTTCACGGTTCATGTATTGCTGAAGCCTGGCTTGGAGAATTTTGAGCATGACTTTACTAGCGTGTGAGATGAGTGCAATTGTGCGGTAGTTTGAGCATTCTTCGGCATTGCCTTTCTTTGGGACTGGAATGAAAACACTTTTTCCAGCCCTGTGGCCACTGCTTACTTTTCCAAATTTGCTGACATATTAAGTGCAGCACTTTCACAGCATCATGTTTTAGGATTTGAAATAGCTCAACTGGAATTCCATTACCTCCACTAGCTTTGTTCATAGTGATGCTTCCTAAGGCCCACTTGACTTCACATTCCAGTATATATGGCTCCAGGTGAGTGATCATACCATCATGATTATCTTGGTCGTGAAGATCTTTTTTGTACAGTTCTTCTGTGTATTCTTGCCATCTCTTCTTAATATCTTCTGCTTCTGTTAGGTCCCCACCATTTCTGTCCTTTATTGAGCCCATCTTTACATGAATTTTTCCCTTGGTATCTCTAACTTTCTTGAAGAGATATCTTGCCTTTCCCATTCTATTGTTAATAATCAAGAGAACAACAAATTAAAAATGGAAGAAATACTGATGATTTTACCCAACTTGTCGAATCCTCTTTCTGGTCAGGAAGAAATGGCTCAATTCTTAATTCCCTCCCTCAGGATGAAAGGAGCAGAATGAAACTTTTTTATAATGCTGTAGCCTTTCTGTGTGGAGAAGGCAATGGCAAGCCAATCCAGTACTCTTGCCTAGAAAATCCCATGGATGGAGGAGCCTGGTAGGCTGCAGTCCATGGGGTCGCTACGAATCAGACTGGACTGAGCGACTTCACTTTCACTTTTCACTTTCACACATTGGAGAAGGAAATGACAACCCACTCCAATGTTCTTGCCTGGAGAATCCCAGGGATGGGGCAGCCTGGTGGGCTGCCATCTAGGGGATCACACAGAGTCGGACATGACTTACCAGCAGCAGCAGCAGCAGCAGCCTCTCTGTGGGCTTCCCAGGTATCACTAATAGTAAAGAACCCACTTGCCAATGCAGGGGACATAAGGGATGCAGGTTTGATCCCTGGGTAGGGAAGATCCCCAGGAGGAAAGCACGGAAACCCAACCCAGTATTCTTGCCCAGAGAATCCCATGGACAGAGAAGCCTTCCAGGCTATATATAGTCTGCGGATCGCAAAGAGTCAGATACTATTGAAGTGACTTAGGATCCACATGCTGCCTCCCTGTGGGATGCTTAGGTTACTGGTTTCTGTCTTACCTGACTTGGAGGCCAGACAGCAAACAGTGCAAATTGTGGAAGATATAGAGGGTATCCTGGTTTATGAACACTGCAGGAGGATACATGGTGGCAAGAGACTATGGACAGATAGATATAATAGAACCTCTATGGTCTCCAAGAAAAGGCTGGGGTGAGATTCTTTGGAAAATTAAGACGTTTACCAGGAGCTGTGTGTATGGTAGGATGTACAGAGAACTTATAGTTATAAAATAAATAAATCATGGTAATTTAAAATACAGCATGGTGACAATAATTAATAACACTATATTGCATATTTAAAAGTTGAAAGGTTCTTATTACAAGAAAATACTTGTAACTGAATGGTGGCAGATACTTACTAGACTTACTATGATGACCATTTTTCAATATATACAAATATTGAATAAATATGTTGTATACCTCAATCTAATGTTGTATGTCAATTACACCTCAATTAACTTTTTTCCGTTCTCATTGAGCTCATTTTGTGTGGTAAAGCAATTATAGTTATATCTTTCTTTTAAATATAATTTTAGAGAAAGCAATGACAATATACCCTATAAAAATTTTTTAAATATACTTATAATAAATCAGTTTTTATTACTTAAAGTAATCCAAACAATATTTTAGTTTTAATCTATTTAAGAAATTATTAAAAAAAAAAGAAAAATAAAATAAAATACCTATGATGCTTTTGAACTGTGGTGCTGGAGAAGACTCTTGAGAGTCCCTTGGACTTCAAGGAGATCCAACCAGTCTATTCTAAAGGAGATCAATCCTGGGTGTTCATTGGAAGGACTGATGCTAAAGCTGAAACTCCAATACTTTCGCCACCTCATGCAAAGAGTTGACTCACTGGAAAAGACTCTGATGCTGGGCAGGATTGGGGGCGGGAGGAGAAGGGGACAACAGAGAATGAGATGGCTGGATGGCATCACCGACTCTGTGGACATGAGTTTGAGTGAACTCAGGGAGTTGGTGATGGACAGGGAGGCCTGCCGTGCTGTGGTTCATGGGGTCGCAAAGAGTTGGACAAGACTGAGCAACTGAACTGATACTTCTATAAAAAATAAATAAAATATATGGTATTTGTGTCTGTGGAAATATGAGAAAAAATAAAAATAATGGTTTATACAAACTTTGTAATAATATACAAAGTATAGTACTAATAAATCATGCAGATTGGGAGAATAGTAATAGGTATTTGTTAAGCAAAACTGGAAAGTAAAATAGAGAGACAAGGAAGAAAAGGAAAACCTAATATTCATCTCTGTTCCACTATGTCCCTATATTTTGGGAAAACTTAGTTTCTTGGCTTTGTTTTAGCTCAGTACATGTAAGTGTGAAAATAAAGGCTGCTGCGTCACTTCAGTCATGTCCGACTCTGTGTGACCCCGTAGAGGGCAGCCAACCAAGCTCCCCTATTCCTGGGATTCTCCAGGCAAGAACACTGGAGTGGGTTTCCATTGCCTTCTCCAATGCATAAAAGTGAAAGGTGAAAGCGAAGTCCCTCAGTCGTGTCCAACTCTTAGCAACCCCATGGACTGCAGCCCACCAGGCTCCTCCATCCATGGGATTTTCCAAGCAAGAGCACTGGAGTGGTGCCATTGCCTTCTCCAGAAAATAAAGGCTAACTTGTATCAAAAACAAAATAAAATAAAACAAACAAACAAAAATTCTATTTTCAAAATTAAATAGAAGGGTTCAACAGCATAACTGAACAGGTAGAAATAATCAACAAATTTGAAGACATTGTTTAAAATCATAAATCTGAGAAGCAAAAAGAAATAATGATAGAACATGAACAAAACCTAAGGAATGGCTTTAAGATCAATATACACATTCTCAGAGTCTCAGAAGAGAAGAAAGAATCAGAGAGCTTATTTAAAGAAATAATGGTTGAAAACTCCCCAAATGTTAGGGAATATGTGGATATACAAGTCCAAGCAGCTCAATAATTCAAATTTTGGTAAATCCAAAAAGATCAACACCATACACATTATAAACAAACAGTGGGTGAAGACAAAGAGAATTTTGAAAGCAACAAAGTTGACTCTTCACATAAAAGAGATTCTCAATAAGATTATAGTGAATTTTTCAGCTTAAACCAAGAAATATATGCCATAAGGCAGTGGGATGACCTATTTAAAGTGCTGATAAAAAGAATATCTGTCAACAGAGAATACTGCATCTGGTAAACTACCCTTCAGAAACAAGGTAAAAGTTAAGACATTTTCAAACAAACAGAAGTAGAGGAAGTTCATTACTACCAGACTTTTCCACAATAAATGCCAAAGGAATTTATTCAAATAGGCAAAAAAAAAAAAAAAAGAACCAAAGACTGTAACTCAAAGCTATCTGAAAAAATAAACTTCTCTGGTAGAGGTGAACACATGGACAAATATAAATAAGCATCATTTTATTTTGGTCTGTAACTCCACTTTTAATTATTTTATAGATTCAAAAAATATAAAAGTATAAAAATAACTATACATCTAAGTTAATAGGTAAACCATACTTAATAAGCAATTTTATGACAGCAGTACCAGAAATAGGAGGTAAGGCTGAAAAGGATTAGAGGTTTTGTATGTAGCTGAAGTACATTGTTAAGAGTTTAAAATAGATTGCTGCAGCTATAAGACGCTTAATGTAATCACCATAGTAACCACAAAGAAAATATCTAGATTACACACAAGGAAATGAGAATTTTTCTTAAAAAGTCATCATAAAAATGTCAACTAAGCAAAAAAGAAATCTTTAGAGAAGAAAATTAGAAACAAAAATGTTACAAGACATGGGGAAAACAACAAAAATGACAGTGGTAAATGCTTTATATTAGCTAAAGCTTTAAATGTTAGTGAACTGTACTCTTCAATCAAAAGTCACAGAATAGCAGAATGAATTAAAAAGTAAACCAAACAAGATCCAGCTATATCCTGTGTACAAGTGACTCATTTTACATCTAAGGACACACATAGATTGAAAAATTAAAAATGGATAAAAGATAATTACTAACCAACATAAAGCAGGAACAGTTTTAATAATATCAGCCAAAATAGATGTAAGTCAGAAACTGCTAATAGACAAAGAATAACATTTTGAAGTGATGAAAGTGTCAATTTACCAGGAAGGTATAATAATTATAGATACTTTGTACCAAACATCAGAGCTCCAAAATCATAAAACCTTTATAAGACTGAAACAAACTTTTACAAGATTGAAGAACAAATAAATAGCTTTCTGAACTGAACTGAATAATAGTAGTAATCAGCCTGTAATACTCCACTCTCTCTAAGGAAAGAGATGGCATGAACAACACTATAGACCAATTGGAGCTAAGAGACACAAACTGAACACTCTAAAAAAAGTAGCAAATAGACCTTTTCTCAAGTAGCCATGGATCATTTTCTAGGACAGATCATATGTTGGGCCACAAAACAAGATTTAATAAGTTTTAAAATATCAAAATTATACATAATATAATTTTTCTGAATATAATATAATATTTTCTGAATATAATTTTTGAAACTAGAAGTCAATACCAAATCAAAAATTCAAAAATTCAAAACCATGCAGAAATTAAACAAATCATTCTTAAACAACTGGTGAATCAGGTAAGAAATCAAGAAGAAAATTTTAAAATATCTTGAAGGAGATATAAACAAAGACACAACATTTCTAAATTTATGAGATGCAGTGAAAGCAAGGCAAAGAGACTGTTTTTATACATATAAATTCTTACATTAAAGAAGAAAGGTTTATAAGTAATCAATTGATTGATTTCATACTTTATAGTAGATATAATGGTCATCTGAGTTAAATTCACCCATTCCAGTCCATTTTAATTCACTGATTCCTAGAACCATTATATCTACTACTGTGGGCAGGAATCCCTTAGAAGAAATGGAGTAGCCATCATGGTCAACAAAAGAGTCTGAAATGCAGTACTTGGATGCAATCTCAAAAACAACAGAATGATTTCTGTTCATTTCCAAGGCAAACCATTCAATATAACAGTAATCCTATGCCCCAACCAGTAACACTGAAGAAGCCGAAGTTGAACGGTTCTGTGAAGACCTACAAGACCTTTTAGAACTAACACCTAAAAAAGATGTCCTTTTCATTATAGGGGACTGGAATGCAAAAGTAGGAAGTCAAGAAACACCTGGAGTAACAGGCAAATTTGGCCTTGGAGCACGGAATGAAGCAGGGCAAAGGCTAATAGAGTTTTGTCAAGAGAACGCACTGGTCATAACAAACACCCTCTTCCAACAACACAAGAGAAGACTCTACACATGGACATCACCAGCTGGTCAACACCACAATCAGATTGATTATATTCTTTGCAGCCAAAGATGGAGAAGCTGTATACAGTTAGCAAAAACAAGACCAGGAGCTGACTGTGGCTCAGATCATGAACTCCTTATTGCCAAATTCAGACTTAAATTGAAGAAAGAAGGGAAAACCACTAGACCATTCAGATATGAGCTAAATCAAATCCCTTATGATTATACAGTGGAAGTGAGAAATAGATTTAAGGGACTAGATCTGATAGAGTGCCTGATGAACTCTGGACGGAGGTTTGTGACATTGTACAGGAGACAGGGACCAAGACCATCCCCATGGAAAAGCAATGCAAAAAACAAAATGGCTGTCTGAGGAGGCCTTACAAATAGCTGTGAAAAGAAGAGAAGGGAAAAGCAAAGGAGAAAAGGAAAGATATAAGCATTTTAATGCAGACATCCAAAGAATAGCAAGGAGAGATAAGAAAGATTTCCTCAGTGATCAATGCAAAGAAATAGAGGAAAACAACAGAATAGGAAAAACAAGAGATCTCTTCAAGAAAATTAGAGATTTCAAGGGCATATTTCATGCAAAGATGGGCTCGATAAAGGACAGAAATGGTATGGACCTAACAGAAGCAGAAGATATTAAGAAGAGGTGGCAAGAATACACAGAAGAACTGTACAAAAAAGATCTTCCCGACCAAGATAGTCACGATAACGTGATCACTGACCTAGAGCCAGACATCTTGGAATGTGAAGTCAAGTGGGCCTTAGAAAGCATCACTATGAACAAAGCTAGTGGAGGTGATGGAATTCCAATTGAGTTATTTCAAATCTTGAAAGATGATGCTGTGAAAGTGCTACACTCAATATGCCAGCAGATTTGGAAAACTCAGCAGTGGCCACAGGACTGGAAGAGGTCAGTCTTCATTCCAATCCCAAAGAAAGGCAATGCCAAAGAATGCTCCAACTACTGCACAATTGCACTCATCTCACATGCTAGTAAAGTCATGCTCAAAATTCTCCAAGCCAGGCTTCAGCAGTATGTGAACTGTGAACTCCCAGATGTTCAAGCAGGTTTTAGAAAAGGTAGAGGCACCAGAGATCAAATTGCTAACATCCACTGGATCATGGAGAAAGCAAGAGAGTTCCAGAAAAACATCTATCTCTGCTTCATTGACTATGCCAAAGCCTTTGACTGTGTGGATCACAAGACACTGTGGAACATTCTGAAAGATATGGGAATACCAGACCACCTGACCTGCCTCTTGAGAAACCTGTATGCAGGTCAGGAAACAACAATCAGAACTGTACATGGAACAACAGGCTGGTTCCAAATAGGAAAAGGAGTACGTCAAAGCTGTATATTGTCACCTTGCTTATTTAACTTATATGCAGAGTACATCATGAGGAACGCTGGGCTGGAAGAAGCACAAGCTGGAATCAAGATTGCTGGGAGAAATATCAATAACCTCAGATATGCAGATGACATTACCCTTATGGCAGAAAGTGAAGAGGAACTCAAAAGCCTCTTGATGAAAGTGAAAGAGGAGAGTGAAAAGGTTGGCTTGAAGCTCAACATTCAGAAAACAGAGATCATGGCATCTGGTCCCATCACTTCATGGGAAATAGATGGGGAAACAGTGGAAACAGTGTCAGACTTTAGTTTTGGGGCTCCAAAATCACTGCAGATGCTGATTGCAGCCATGAAATTAAAAGACGATTACTCCTTGGAAGGAAAGTTATGACCAAACTTGATAGTATATTAAAATGCAGAGACATTACTTTGCCAACAAAGGTCCGTCTAGTCAAGACTATGGTTTTTCCTGTGGTCATGTAATGGATGTGAGAGTTGAAGAATTGATGCTTTTGAACTGTGGTGCTGGAGAAGACTCCTGAGAGTCCCTTGGACTGCAAGGAGATCCAACCAGTCCATTCTAAAGATCAATCCTGGGTGTTCATTGGAAGGACTGATGCTTAAGCTGAAACTGCAATACTTTGGCCACCTCATGCGAAGAGTTGACTCACTGGAAAAGACTCCGATGCTGGGAAAGGTTGGGGGCGGGAGGAGAAGGGGACGACAGAGAATGAGATGGCTGGATGGAATCACCGACTCTGTAGACATGAGTTTGAGTGAACTCTGGGAGTTGGTGATGGACATGGAGGCCTGGCGTGCTGTGATTCATGGGGTCGTGGAGAGTCGGACACAACTGAACGACTGAACTGAACTGAACTGATACTTTATAGTGGAAGAAAAGGATGAAAAACTAACCCCAAATAGCAGAAAGAAGTAATATTACAGCAGATATAAATGAAACTTAAAAATGAAGAAGAAATCTACAAAGCCAAGTGTAGATTCTGTGAGAAGATAACAAAAAATGACAAACCATAGCCAAATTGATAAGAAGAAGAGAGAGAAGTCCAAATACCTAAAATTAGAAATTAAGTGGGGGATGGGGTGGTGAGGGGAGTCATTACTACAATATTTACATAAATGAAAAAGATTATGAGACACTATGAACGATTGTTATTAACAAATGGATAACTTGACAGAATGGAAAAATTCCTAGAAATATAAAACCTACCAAGACTGAATCATGAATAAATAGAAAATCTGAACATATGTATGACTAGTAAGAAGATTGAATTGGTGATCAAAAGCTTCTCAAAAAGGAAAAGCTCAGGACCAGATGGCTTCATACATAAATTCTGCCAAACATTTAAATAAGAATTAATGCTAATCCTCCTAAAACACTTCCAAATATTCAAGAGGAAATATTTCAAACTCATTCTATGAAACCAGCATTAGCATGACACCGAAGCAAAAACCAGTATATAAAAAGAACAATACAGGACAATATCCCTGATGAGTATTGATGCAAAAACCCTTGCAAAATATGCCAAACCAAATTCAGCAGCATATTAAAATGATCTTACATTTTGAGGAAGTGGGATTTATTCTTGGAATACAAATGGTTCAACATATAAAAATGGATCAGTGTAATACATCATTTTAACAGAATGAAGGGGAAAAAACACACGATGATCTCAATTTAAAAAGACAAACTATTTGACAAAATTCAATACATTTTCATGATAAAAATATCCAAGAAACAAGGAATAGAAGAAAACTACTTTGACATGCTGCTGCTGCTGCTAATTCGCTTCAGTCGTGTCCAACTCTGTGTGACCCCATAGACGGCAGCCCACCAGGTTTCCCCATCCCTGGGATTCTCCAGGTAAGAACACTGGAGTGGGTTGCCATTGCCTTCTCCAATGTGTGAAAGTGAAAAGTGAAAGTGAAGTCGCTCAGTCGTGTTTGACTTGTAGCAACCCCATGGACTGCAGCCCACCAGGCTTCTCTGTCCATGGGATTTTCCCACCAAGAGTACTGGAGTGGGGTGCCATCATTGCCTTCTCCGACTTTGACATAATAAAAGCCAAATATGAAAAACTGTCAATGAATGTCATAATCATAATAAAGGACTGAAAATGTGTTCTCTAAGATTGGAAAACAGAAAAGGGTGCTCACTTTTTCACTCCTGTTTAACTTAGTATTAAAAAATTCCAGCCAGAGTAATTAATCTGGAAAAAAAAATGTTGTTCAAATTAGAAAGAAAGAACTTAAATTATTTGATTGCAGATTACAGGATTTTATATGTATAAAAACCCTAAAGATTTCACAACAAAAAAACTGCTAAATCTAGTAAGTGATATAGCAAAATAACAGGGTTAAAATAAACATAAAAATCAGTTGCCTTTCTATATATTAACAATGAAAAATCTGAAAAGGTAATTAATAAAAGAATTATAATAATATCAAAGGAATAAAATATTTAGGAATAAACTTAATTAAGGAAGCAAAGACTTTGATACTATAATTGCAACATGTTGCTGATGTAAACTAAAGAAGATATAAAAAATGGAACGACCTCATGTGTTCATGGAATGAAAGACTTAAGATGTTAATATTACCCCCAAATGATACACAGATTTAATACAATCCCTATCAAAATGAAAATGATGTTGTTGTTGTTGTTTTTTAAATAGAAAAATCTATCCTTAGATTAATATAGACATTAAATAGTGAAAGCAATCTTGGAAAAGAAGAGCAATTGTGGTCTTATAGTTCCTGATTTCAAAGCTTATTACAAAATAGTAATTAAAATGGTACTGTGCTGGTGTCAAGATAGACATTTGAATCACTGGAAGATAATAGAGCACCCTGAAATAAACCCCCACACATGTAGTCAAATGATTTTCAACATGGGTGTTAGTATCATTCAATGAAAATATGATAGCCTTTTCAATAAATGGTGCTGGAAAACTGGATCTCCACATGCAGAAAAATGAAGTTGATTCCCTGGTGGCTCAGTCAGTAAAGAATCCACCTGCAATGTGGGAGACCTGCGTTCCTTCCCTGGGTTGGGAAGATCCCCTGGAGGAGAACATGGCAACCCATTCTAGTATTCTTGCCTGGAGAATCCCCATGGACAGAGAAGCCTGATGGGGTACAGTCCATTGGGTTGAAAAGACTAGGACACAGCACAGCACATCGCCAATTAGGTGGCTCAGTTGTAAAGAATCTGCCTTTAATGCAGGAGACTGCCTGCAATGTAGGGGATCCAGATTCAATCCCTGAGTCTGGAAGATCCCCAGAAGGAAATGGCAACTCTCTCCAGCATTCTTGCCTGGAGAATTCCATGGACAGAGGAGCCTGGTGGGATGCAGCCTATGGGGTTGCAAAGAGTCAGACACAACTGAGTGACTAAGCCCAGCAGAGAATACATCAAAAGTACCTTAAAATGGATTGAAGAGATAAATGGAGGAGCTAAAATGATAAAATGCTTAGAAGAGAACTTAGGGGAAAACTTCATGACTTTGGATTTGACAATGATTTCTTTAATATAACACCAATATCCCAGGCAACAAAAGAAACAGATAAATAGGGTGATGTCAAAATTTAAAACTTTTGTACGTCAAAGGTCATAATAAGAGAAAAAAAAACACTGAATGGTTATTTAAAAATCATATTTAAAAATGCATTTTTGATAAAGGATTAATATTCAGAACATAGAAAGTGCTTCTAAAACTCAATAACAAAACCAAGAAAATAAACAAACTGAATAATGAATTAAGAGAAAAGAATATGACTAGACATTTCTTCAAAGATGATATATGTATATATGGCCAGTAAGCACAATGAGAAGGTGTTCAAATTCACTAATCACTAGGGGAATTCAAATGCAAAATACAATGAGATACCATCTTACATCCGTTAATTTATCTCATTACCATTAATTTATCTCATCCACTTAGCGATATGCATTTGCTGTACTATCACAATCTGAATAAGGTAGAAGGAATTTTAGCCTTAGCTACCAGATTTTCAAGTAACATTAATTCTGAATTTTTTATTTTGATTATAGGAGTTGTGTCATATTGTAATGTTATTTGCAGTCATCATTCTGTCTCCTTGTAATAAAATAACTGAATGATTGGAAAAATGGCTACCACTAAAAAAATTGTAAAAACATAGGTCAACAATAACCTCAGATATGCAGATGACACCACCCTTATGGCAGAAAGTGAAGAAGAACTAAAGAGCCTCTTGATGAAAGTGAAAGAGGAGAGTGAAAAAGTTGGCTTAAAGCTCAACATTCAGAAAACTAAGATCATGACATCTGGTCCCATCACTTCATGGCAAGTAGATGGGGAAACAGTGGAAACAGTGGCTAACTTTATTTTTTTGGGCTCCAAAATCATTGCAGATGGTGACTGTAGCCATGAAATTAAAAGATGCTTACTCCTTGGAAGGAAAGTTATGACCAACCTAGACAGCAGAGTAAAAAGCAGAGACATTACTTTGTCAACAAAGGTCTGTCTAGTCAAGGCTATGGTTTTTCCAGTAGTCATGTATGGATATGAGTGTTGGACCATAAAGAAAGCTGAGCCCTGAAGAATTGATGCTTTTGAACTGTGGTGTTGGAGAAGACTCTTGAGAGTCCCTTGGACTTCAAGGAGATCCAACCAGTCCATCCTAAAGGAGATCAGTCCTGGGTGTTCATTGGAAGGACTGATGTTGAAGCTGAAACTCCAATACTTTGGCTACCTCATGCGACGAGTTGACTCATTTGAAAAGACCCTAATGCCGGGAAAATTGAGGGCAGGAGGAGAAGTGGACAACAGAGGATAAGATGGTTGGATGACATCACCAACTCAATGGACAAGAGTTTGGGTTAACTCCGGGAGTTGGTGATGGACAGGGAAGCCTGGCATGCTGCAGTTCATGGGGTTGCAAAGAGTCGAACACAGCTGAGTGACTGAATTGAACTGAACTGAACTGAACTGAACAAGGGACGAGAAATAGTGGAATCTGCTACACTGTCATGGGGATGTTAAATGGTATAGCCACTGTGAAAAACAGAACGTCATTTCCTGAGAAAATTCAAAATAAACTTATGTAATTCAGCAATTATACATCTAACCTTATTCCCAAAAGAATAAGGGTCTCAGAGATATCTGCACTCCTATATACACAGTAATATTATTTACAATAATCAAAAGACAGAAGCAATTCAAATCCCAATGTATGGATAAGCAAAATGTGGCATATACTTACAATGGAATATGACTTAGCCTTAACAAGGAATGAAATTCTTATTATACATGGTACAAAATGAATAACTCATGATGATATTATTAAGTGAAACAACCCCATCACAAAAACACAAATACTATATAATTCCACTTAAATGAAGAGTGTAGTACGGTGAAATTTATACAAATAGAAAATAGAACCTTTGTTGTCAGGGTCTATGGAATCAAGAATTGGGAGTTTCAGCTTGGGATGATGAAAAACTCTAGATGTGGATGGCAGTGATAGTTACAGAAAAACATGAATGTGCAAATTACCACAGAAACTACCACTAAAAGTGGTTAAAATATATATAGTTAACCACACCACACAAAAAAAGATTTAAAAAGTCTTATTTTGGCTGAAAGGGTGGATAATGGATTGGGAAAAGACAAAAGTAAAAATGTTGATTATTAGTAAAAGCCTTGTGTGATGGTCATAGAGATACACCACCTGGATGATAAAACACCATTGCACTGGGGGTAAGGGTGGAAGTAGTTGTTGAATGGCTTAAAAGTAGCACCTTAAGGCTCTCTAAACTGGTAGTCCCAACAAACACCATTTGGTTTTTTCAGTTTAGTTTCTGTAGAAACCTGACAGATCCCATAGAAACACAGTAAGCTATCACTACAAACTCAAGCAAGTAGTAGCCCCAGTTACTGCCACAGTGCCAAATGTTCATCTTTGCAAGAGCACATTAGCATGGTTTCAGGTAAATATATATGGCCATTAATTTGGTCAATATATATTTTTTTATTGTTTATTGTTTACTGGTGATAAATGGAATATTGCCTGCAATATCAGCATAACAAAGTACATCACAGTCATCAGAGATTGCAAAGAGGAAGCGCTGAGGAAGCTCAGGATGTGAAATCACAGGATACTGGCCCCAAATATCAGAAGTACACTTCAAAGGAAAAATGAGCCCATATTCTTGCATCTTCCCATACAAAGAAAAGCACTGAATTCCTTAACTTGAGATTTCTAGTTTGATTCAATTAACAGTAATCCTATGTCTACCCTTGGTTGCAAAACTTCTATATATCCTAACTCCCCTCTTGCCTCCTTGAAGCATTTCTCTCAGGGTTACTTAAGATGCTGTCATCTATACTTGGAGTCCTAAAATTTCCTGCTGAATTGAACATAACTCTCAACTTTTAGGCTGTGAATAATTTTTAGTCAACATAAGAAAAGAAGTTCAAACACAATTTATACAGGCAAGGAATGAACATTGGTAAAGTTTCAAGCTTTGTAATAGGACTGTATTCACTATGTTCACTATTCTAATTTCTTTCATAATGTACTCCAAAGAGTTCTGGATCATCTATACATCTCATTCAACATCATATGACCCCCCAACATTAATGACATCATGTGAATTATCAGGACTGAGGAAGAAGCAGTTCGCATATCAGAAACCTTAGCATAATGTTTATTTCTGAGTATGTGGGAGAAAAATTCCACAAAGATTTAAGGGCCTTTCATACTGGCAAAGTTTTTAGGGTTTCAGAAGCTGGAGACATGCTGGGACATCTTATCCAATATGAAAGACTAGTTATTGCATCTCCCTCTACTGCCATGGAGAAGGAATAATAATACCTGTCTTAGTTTGCTCAGGCTGCCTGAACAAAAAGCCATAGACTTGAATGGCTTAAACAACAGACATTTATTTTTCACAAATCTGGAAGCTAGAAATCTGAGATTAAGGCACCAGTGTGGTCAGTTTCTGGTGAGGGTTCTTCACCTGGGTTGCATGTGGCCAGTTTTTTGCCATATGCTCACAAGATCTCTCTTTCTGTGTCTGCAAGAAGAGAGAGAGGGAGGTTCTGGGGAGGGAGGGGAGAAAGGGAGGGAAAGAAGAGAGGTAGCCAGAGGGAGAGGAGGAGAGAGAGGGAGGCAACAGCATCTCTTTTCTTACAATGGTCTCATGATGGTCCCATCCTGATGACCTCAGTTCAGTTCAGTTCAGTTCAGTCGCTCAGTCGTGTCCGACTCTGCGCGACCCCATGAATCACAGCACGCCAGACCTCCCTGCCCATCACCAAATCCCGGAGTTCATGCAAACTCAACGTCCATTGAGTCAGTGATGCCATCCAGCCATCTCATTCTTTGTCGTCCCCTTCTCCTCCCGCCCCCAACATTTCCCAGCATCAGAATCTTTTCCAGTGAGTCAACTCGTCGCCTGAGGTGGCCAAAGTATTGCAGCTTCAGCTTTAGCATCAGTCCTTCCAATGAACACCCAGGATTGATCTCCCTTAGAAGGACTGGTTGGATCTCCTGGTGGTACAAGGGACTCTCAAGAGTCTTCTCCAACACCACATTTCAAAAGCATCAATTCTTCAACAATCAGTTTTCTTCACAGTCCAACACTCACATCCATACATGACCACGGGAAAAACCATAGCCTTGACTAAACGGACCTTGGTTGGCAAAGTAATGTCTCTGCTTTTCAATATATTATCAAGGTTGGTCATAACTTTCCTTCCAAGGAGTAAGCGTCTTTTAATTTCATGGCTGCAATCAGCATCTGCAGTGATTTTGGAGCCCAAAAAAATAAAGTCTGACACTGTTTCCACTGTTTTTCCATCTATTTCCCATGAAGTGATGGGACCAGATGCCATGATCTTTGTTTCCTGAATGTTGAGCTTCAAGCCAACCTTTTCACTCTCCTCTTTCACTTTCAACAAGAGGCTTTTGAGTTCCTCTTCACTTTCTGCCATAAGGGTAGTGTCATCTGCATATCTGAGATTATTGATATTTCTCCCAGCAATCTTGATTCCAGCTTGTGCTTCTTCCAGCCCAGCGTTCCTCATGATGTACTCTGCATATAAGTTAAATAAGCAAGGTGACAATATACAGCCTTGATGTACTCCTTTTCCTATTTGGAATTAGTCTGTTGTTCCATGTACACTTCTGACTGTTGCTTCCTGACCTGCATACAGGTTTCTCAAGAATCTAACCCTAATCATCTTCCAAAGGTCCCAATCTCCAAATACCACCATGGTGGGGGTTAGAGTTTCAACAAATGAACTGAGTGGGGTGGAGGGGGAGGTGAAGAGGGACGGGTGGGGAGGTTAGCACAAGTATTTTTATTCTTAAACATAGCTAATGAGTCTCTCAAGGATCTGGAGGATGTATTTTTCACACCTTAGAACATTGCTCTCACCAGGTCACACAAAAGGCTCCTAGATTTGATATTGACCCAGAATTGGGAAGAGCCGTGCAGCAGTCTGCAGGGGGTACAACAGATCCTGCCACTTGGTCCTTAAAGTGTGGCTGGTTATGAAAGATGCTGTACAGACTTTCTGTCACACACCTGTAGGAGAATCACGATTCAAGCCTCTGGTCTTCTGGAAAAACACCATATCACAGTCAGTGGAAAATTACATACATTTTCAAAAATACTTTTTTAATGCTATTGGACCTTGGTGGACACTGAGAAACTAGCCATGGAACACCAAGTGATCTTGAATCTGGAACCAGCATGATCTGGGTTTTGTATAGACTGAATACTAAATGGAGCAGGTGAAGCACAGCACATGATGCATGATGAATGTAATATATCAGTACCTAAGCAAGAGCGAGATGGGCACAAGGAAGCATCTCCACATGTTATTCACCACTGTTGCACCAGCACAACTGGCCTTATGAGAGAGTTCTTATAACCAAAGAGCAGAGAAGGGGGTAAAACAGCTTGGTTTATGAATTGTTTGATCAGTGAGTGAGTGCCAGAGAAAAACAGAGTGCAATTGTATTATAGCTTCACTCAAGGATGACCTCAACATAAAGTTAAAAGAAAGTCCTCTCAATGGACAGAGCCTCAAGCAGTATAACTGTTCGTCCATCCCGTGTGAAAGAGAATTGCCTAGAATGATCCTATATCTGAATTCATAAACTGTAGCCAATGGACTGACTTGTCATCTGGCCAAGGACCTGAAAAGAGGGAAGTTGGAAAACTGTACACAAGAGATCTAAGAGGGAGACACAAGAAAGTGAGCACAAATTTTGAAGATTTTTGTATCACATGTTAATGCCCAACAAGGAGCATCATATGGAAAAGGCACTAAACCACTAAGTGACAAAATTTCTTAGCTGGTTGACATCAGCCAGCCTCTGACATTGGGCATCTATCCAGTGCTGGCATGATGGCATCAGGATTAAGTCAGTGGGTTTGGCAGAGATGGAGATTATGCATGAGTCCTTCTGCTTGGACTCCTTCTAAGCATGGCTATTCTACCATCCTTCAACTTTGTTCTTAAGTAAAATTTCTTTTTATGATTGACACTGGAAATATTCATTTCCTACTTATTAATTCCATCCTCACCCAGAGCAAAGTGACCTAGCCCTGTGAGCCATTATCAAATAGACTAATATCTAAGTTCACATTGTGTTCCTCTAAATAAGGCATCTTAACAAATGGATAAAGAAAATGTCATGGGGATTCAGGAAATGAGAGTCCTTTTTTCCTAGGGAAAGCATAACTAAGGAGTTATCAATTTAATTGGCAGTTTAAGAACTTGCAGGTGCATTTTTAAAATTGATATTTGGATTTTATTGTTTAAAATCTACACCCTGGCTCTGAGTAAGAACATGACCAATGAATATGTATTAAAGCACTTCTGAGATCATAATTATTACTGTTTTCAAAACATCCAAATTTTGTCAAAGTCTCTTCGAACACTTTCACTTTGGAAAAAGTAACCAATTTCTTGACAAGAACAAATTACCAAAGATATGCAGTGAGACTTTCTGATTTCCCAAAATGGGAGAGATTTGTGACTAAGCACCTACTTTCCATTCTTTTTTCCAACTTAAATTGATAATTCCCTCCACTATTTAAAATCGTGTCCAGTAGCCAAAGTTCAGGTTTTCCTTTTCCTTTTTAAAAAAATTCAGTGTTCAAATGATTGCTGTCTGAATGATCATGGAATATTTTAAGATCATGATACTAAGAGTAGAGAAGTTGATTATTTTTGAGACTGTCCAATCAAATGTATTAAGAATTCATTTGAATCAGACCATTCAGTAACATGACCAGTATCCTTAGAGTCTTCATATGGTAATATTTCTACTGTTCTCTATGGAAATTTTCATTTCTTGACATGCTGTCAAAAGAAGTTTCTTTCTCAGATATGCACCAGGAGTGACTACACTTTGGGAGAATAACTTCTGATTCAATAAATTATTTTCCCTTCACAGCCAAAGTCAGGACATAAAGTAAGTTGTGGTTATGAAGCTTATCAGCTCAAATGGGATTCTCAAAGGAAAGGGGAACCAGTCTTAATATAAACTTCCTAAAATTAGTAAACGAAAGACCCAAAATTATTTTTCTTATTTTCACCTGCCAACTGGACATCACTGAATGACCCACAAATGTTCATTTGAAGTTCTGAAAATTCAGTCATTATGACACCTTTCCACTTCCTGCCTTCTCATCTACAAATAGCAATCGTAGTGTGCCATACTATACTACTTCCATTTTTAAATTCTCCCTTTTCCATCCACACTGCATCTACCTTATTAATCTCTGTTTATCTTTAGTAGTTTAATTTAACTTTCTGTCCCTGGTCTCTCTTCCTTTGAGAAATTCCTCTGTCCAGCTGATTCTGTTTTCAAAACAGTAAATTTTTGTATTATTTCCAGTCTGGAAATGCTTAGATAGCTTCCTATCATCCATAAAATGAGGGATAGTTTAAAGGGCTCAGACTTATCCTGACTTTCAGCCTTTATGCTAACAGTTCTCACAAGACCGTCTCTGCATCAGTAGGACAAGATAATTTTAGTGAATCATATGTCTGATCTTCCATGGAGCAGTGTGCAGTTCCCTTCCAACTTCCCACAGACCTCATCTTTCCTGCTGCTGCTGCTGCTGCTAAGTCGCTTCAGTCGTGTCCAACTCTGTGCGACCCCATAGACGGCAGTCCACCAGGCTCCGCCGTCCCTGGGATTCTCCAGGCAAGAACACTGGAGTGGGTTGCCATTTCCTTCTCCAATGTGTGCAAGTGAAAAGGGAAAGTGAAGTCGCTCAGTTGTGTCTGACCCTTAGCGACCCCACGGACTGCAGCCTACCAGGCTCCTCCATCCATGGGATTTTCTAGGCAAGAGTACTGGAGTGGCTTGCCTAGAACACTCTAAAAAGTGAGATCTTCCCCAGTTTCCACAAATAATCATTTTTCTGTCCTATAGTAGCAATTTGCGTTTATCACTAGAGGACTTGTGACATTTCACTGAGACAGGATGAAACTTCCACGTGTGAACTGACAGTAATACTTTAAGAATGTGTAAACAGATTAATAAAAGGATGATTATCATGGACCTCCCCTCTCTACTCCCCTCCCCCAAATCAAATACTGAAACAAGATAGATGGACAATTAACATTCCAGAGCACCTGTGCCAGAGTTTATATATAAAAAAATGTATATATATATGGATTATATATATGCATATATACTTATATATAAATGTATGTATGCATGCATACCTGCATGCTCAGTCGCTTCAGTTTTCTCCTAATCTGAGATCCTTTGGAATGTAGCCCACCAAGCTCCTCTGTCCATGGAATTCTCCAGGCAAGAATACTGGAGTGGGTTGATGTGCCCTATTCCAGCGGATCTTCTTGATGCAGGGATCAAACCCGCATCTCCTACATTGCAGGCAGATTATTCACCTCTGAACCACCTAGAAATCTCATACATATGTATACTGTCCTTATATTCTTTACATATATGTATTTATATTTTTATTTTACATTTTTTTCTGGTTCATTTTCTATTTTAATAGATTTAAAATTTGGTTCTTCATGTTGTATACTAATCTACATTGTTGTTGTTCAGTCCCTAAGTCGCGTCCGAGTCTTTGAGACCTCATGGACTGAAGCTGCAGCATGCCAGCCCTCCATGTCTTCTGCTATCTCCCTGAGTTTGCTCAAACCCATGTGCATTGAGTCAGTGATGCCATCTAATCATCTCATCCTCTGTCGCCACCTTCTCCTCTTGCACTCAATCTTCTAATTTACATACTCACCAAATTTGTAAACATTATTGTATATATTCTAAATTTATTTTCCTAATTGATTAAATATCCTGTAACTTTGCTTATGGCTTTGTTGCCATTTTTCTGCTTAAAAATAGCTGATACTTAAATATAGCTGATACTTTAAGTAAAATTATACTTTTTTCTTTTACTTTGATTAGAATTTATTTTTGCTTCCTTTGTTCTTCAGGAATATATTCCTTATCCTAATGCCATGCTGCTGCTTCTGCTAAGTCACTTCAGTCGTGTCCGACTCTGTGCGACCCCATAGATGGTAGCCCACCAGGCTCCACCGTCTCTGGGATTCTCCAGGCAAGAACACTGGAGTGGGCTGCCATTTCCTTCTCCAATGCATGAAAGTGAAAAGTGAAAGTGAAGTCGCTCAGTCGTGTCCAACTCTTCGCGACCCCATGGACTACAGCCTACCAGGCTCCTCCACCCATGGGATTTTCCAGGCAAGAGTACTGGAGTGGGTTGCCATTGCCTTCTCCCATCCTAATGCCATAAATATATGTATTTTCAACGCTTCCAATAATTTTGATTCTTCCTTCTTATATTTTGCTTTTAAATCCATCTTTAATTTTCTGCTTATAGTATATATTGAGTAAATATTTTCATTTAAAAGTATAATGTCACATCTGTTACACATCACACATGTTCAGGGGAAATGTCCTTAATTCCTTGAATCCTCATTAAAACACATTTACTTCACATGTATTTTTAAATAAACATTTTCTTGATATATGTGTTGCAAAGGGTATATAATATTAAGCGTACAGTTTGATAATTTTTTACCAACCACACCAATAAAGAAATAGAAAAGTATAGAAATACAGAGGTCTTCATTAAAACTTCCCAAAGTGATTATACCTAAAGGTAAATACTTCTTAACAACACTAAGTGTACTTATAATCACAGTTCATTATATGAGCTAAACATGATTATAAGAAAGATTCTCAGATTGTGAAAAATAAAATGTTTAGCTATATGATGCCTTAATTACATATACTGAAGATAATAAATAGCATGAAAGGTTATTAAAAAGAAAAATCAGGTATATTCTAACCAAAATGAAACTGATTTAATAATGTGTATATAACAAATAGAAATTATAAAAACATAAATTACAAGAACCAATAATTAGCTATATTTAATACAAAATTTTTATAAATGGTGCCATGCAGTATTATTCATTCATATATGCCTTCTTTTGTTTATGCTTTTGGATAGAGCAATGCTTGACTATTTTTATTGCATTCAGCTCAGTTCAGTTCAGTTGCCCTGTCCTGTCTAATTCTTTGTGACCCCATGAACTGCAGTACACCAGGCCTCCCTGTCCATCACCAGCTCCCAGACTCCACCCAAACCCAAGTCCATTGTGTCAGTGATGCCATCCAACCATCACATCCTCTGCCGTCCCCTTTCCTCCTGCCCTCAATCTTTCCCAGAATCAGGATCTTTTCAAATGAGTCAGCTCTTTGCATCAGATGGCCAAAGTATTGGAGTCTCAGCTTCAACATCAGTCCTACCAATGAACACCCAGGACTGTTCTCCTTTAGGATGGACTGGTTGGATCTCCTTGCAGTCCAAGGGACTCTCAAGAGTCTTCTCCAACACCACAGTTCAAAAGCATCAACTCTTCGGGGCCCAGCTTTCTTTATAGTCCAACTCTTACATCCATACATGACCACTGGAAAAAACTTAGCCTTGAGTAGACAGACCTTTGTTGGCAAAGTAATGTCTCTGCTTTTTAATATGCTATCTAGGTTGGTCATAACTTTCCTTCCAAGGAGTAGGTGTCTTTTAATTTCATGGCTGCAATCACCATCTGCAGTGATTTTGGAGCCCCCAAAAATAAACTCAGTCACTGTTTCCACTGTTTCCCCATCTATTTGCCATGAAGTGATGGCAAATTAGTTTTGATGATGATATTAGTTTTGATGTGATGATATTAGTTTTCTGAACGTTGAGCTTTAAGCCAACCTTTTCACTCTCCTCTTTCACTTTCATAAAGAGGCTCTTCAGTTCCTCTTCACTTTCTGCCATAAGGTTGGTGTCATCTGCATATATGAGGTTATTGATATTTCTCCCTGCAATCTTGATTCCAGCTTGTGCTTCTTCCAGCCCAAGTTTCTCATGATGTACTCTGCATATAAGTTAAATAAGCAGGGTGACAGCATACAGTCTTGACGTACTCCTTTTCCTATTTGGAACCAGTCTGTTGTTCCATGTCCAGTTCTGACTACTGCTTCCTGACCTGCATACAGGTTTCTCAAGAGGCAGGTCAGGTGGTCTGGTATTCCCATCTCTTTCAGAATCTTCCACAGTTTATTGTGATCCAAAGTCAAAAGCTTTGGCATAGGCAATGAAGCAGAAATAGATGTTTTTCTGGAACTCTCTTGCATTTTCGATGATCCAGCAGATGTTGGCAATTTGATCTCTGGTCCCTCTGTCTATTCTAATACCAACTTGAACATCTGCAAGTTCACAGTTCACATATTGCTGAAGCTTGGCTTGGAGAATTTTGAGCATTACTTTACTAGTGTGTGAAATAAATGAAATTGTGCAGTAGTTTGAGCATTCTTTGGCATTGCCTTTCTTTGTGATTGGAATGAAAACTGACCTTTCCCAGTCCTGTGGCCACTGCTGAGTTTTCCAGATTTGCTGACATATTGAGTGCAGCACTTTCACAGCATCATCTTTTAGGATTTGAAATAGCTCAACTGGAATCCTATCACCTCCACTAGCTTTGTGCATAGTGATGCTTCCTAAGGACCACCTACTTCACATTCCAGGGTGTCCAGCTCTAGGTGAGAATGAGTGGCCACACCTTCATGATTATCTGGATCGTGAAGATCTTTTTGTACAGTTCTGTGTATTCTTGCCTCCTTTTCTTAATACCTTCTGCTTCTGTTAGGTCCATTCCATTTCTGTCTGCTATTATGCCCATCTTTGCATGAAATGTTCCCTTGGTAGCTCTAATTTTCTTGAAGAGATCTGTAGTCTTTCCTATTCTGTTGTTTTCCTCTATTTCTTTGTTTTTTTTTTAATTCTTTTTTTTTTTAATTTAATTGAAGGCTAATTATTGTATTGGTTTTGCCATACATTGACATGAATGTGCCCTGGGTGTACATGTGTTCCCCATCATTGTCTTGTATTTCTTTGCATTGATCACTGAGGAAGGCTTTCTTATCTCTCATTGCTATACTTTGGAACTCTGCATTTAAATGGGTATATCTTTCCTTTTCTCCTTTGCCTTTCACCTCTCTTTTTTTCACAGCTATTTGTAAGGCCTCCTCAGACACCCATTTTTCTTTATTGCATTTCTTTTTCTTGGGGGTGGTCTTCTCCTTGTCTCCTGTAAAATGTCACGAACCTCCATCCATAGTTCATCAGGCACTCTGTCTATCAGATCTAGTCTATTAAATCTATTTCTCACTTCCACTGTATAGTCGTAAGGGATTTGATTTAGGTCATACCTGAATGGTCTAGTGGTTTCCCCCACTTTCTTCAATTTAAGTCTGAATTACAGTATAGCATTTTATGAAATTAAAAGACAATTACTCCATGGAAGGAAAGTTATGACCAACCTAGACAGCATATTAAAAAGCAGAGACATTATTTTGTCAACAAAGGTAGGTCTAGTCAAGGCTATGGTTTTTCCATTAGTTATGTATGGATGTGAGAGTTGGACTCTAAAGAAAGCTGAGTGCTGAAGAATTGATGCTTTTGAACTGTGGTGTTGGAGAAGACTCTTGAGTCCCTTGGACTGCAAGGAGATCCAACCAGTCCATCCTAAAGGAGATCAGTCCTGGGTGTTCATTGGTAGGACTGATGTTGAAGCTGAAACTCTAATACTTTGGCCACCTGATGGGAAGAGCTGACTCATTTGAAAAGATCCTGATGCTGGGAAAGATTGAGGGCAGAAAGAAAGGGAACTACAGAGGATAAAATGGTTGGATGGCATCACCAACTCAAGGGACATGGTTTGGGTGGAGTCCCGTAGTTGGTGATGGACAGGGAGGCCTGGTGTGCTGAGGTTCATGGGATCTCAAAGAGTCGGAAAGACTGAGCGACTGAACTGAATTGATTGCATGAATATATGAAAATGTATTTGTTAATCCTAGTATTGATGAGTATTTGGGTTGTTGCCACTTTGGAATGAAACAATGCAGCTTTGGGCATTTTATATGTAGATATATTTTCATATATCAACTTATGCAAGTTAATCTTTGGGGTATATGCTTTTGGGTAAAACACATTTCCAAGGGACTGCACCAATTTACACTTCCAGCTTCCCTGATGGTTCAGATGGTGAAGAATCTTCCTGCAGTGCAGGAGACCCGTTCTTTTCCTGGGTCTGGAAGTTCCCCTGGAGAAGGGATTAGCTACTCATTCCAGTATTCTTGGGCTTTTCTGGTGGCTCAGACAGTAATGAATCCACCTCCAATTTGGCAGATCTTTTTTCGATCCCTGGGTTGGGAAGATCCCTGGAGGAGGGCATGGCAACCAAATCCAGTATTTTTGCCTGGAGAATCACCATGGACAGATGAGCCTGGTGGACTACAGTCCATAGTGTCGCAAAGGGTCAGAATTGACTGAGTGACTAGGCACAGCACAGCACAGCACCCTAGTGTTGTTGAGCATTTGGGTTGTTGCCACTTTGGACTGAAAGAGTGTAGCTTTGGATATTTTATATGTATATATCTTTTCATGAACATATGCATGTTGTTCTTTGGGGTATATGCTTTTGGGTAAAACATTTCCAAGGGACTGTACCAATTTATGCTTTCAACTTCTTTGGTGGCTCAGATGGTGCAGAATCTCCCTGCAATGCAAGAGATCTAAGTTCTATCCCTGGGTTGGGACGATCCCCTGGAGAAGGGAATGGCTACCCACTCCAGTATTCATTCCTGGGGAATTCCATGAACAGGGGCGTCTGGCAGGCTACAGTCCATCAGATCACAAATAGTTGGACACAACTGAGCATCTAAAAATTATTATTGTTTTGCTTTTGTTTTCAATTCTAGTCATACTGATAAATAGTACTATAATTTTCATTTTGTAATAATCATGTAAAGCATATTTTCATATTTATTGGCTATTATTTAGAAGTCTATTATTCTGATAGACTTTTAATGAAATACATTTTAAATTTCTTCCTCAGTTTTAAAACTTTGTTTTCTACCTTTTACTTAGTAATTGTTAAAAATTCAGAAGTCTCTCTACAGTGCAATGTTCAAATGACATTGAACATTTCTGACATTGAACAGAAAGTCTTAATTTTAGTGTAATCCAATCTACCAAATATTTTTCTTCTTTTTCTTTTTTGCTGATCCATGAAGTATTTATTTCTGAGTTCTTTTTTTTTTCAATTATTCTCAATTCTTTTCTTTATTAGGACTTTTTATGCTTTAAGAAGATTTTGCCTACCCCAAGATTATAAAATTATTGTCATATAATCTTCTATAAACTTTATTGATCTTCCCTAGTGGCTCAGATAGTAAAAATCTGCCTGTAGTGTGGGAGACTCAGGTTCAGTTCCCGGGTCTGGAAGATCCCTAATAGAAGGGAATGGCTACCCATTCCAATATTCTTGCCTGGAGAATTCCATGGACAGAGAAGCCTGGTGGGTTACAGTCCATGGGGTCACAAAGAGTCTGACACAACTGAGTGACTCACACTTTCACTTTCATAAGCTTTATTGTTTTACTATTTATAGTCAACCTATAATCTACCCACTGTGATTGCTATGTATGATGAAGAATAGAGATTAGAATTCATTTTTTTTCTATTTAGATATTTGATACAGCATATTTATTAAATCTACCATTTTTCTCTTCTATGTTCTATTTGTGTCTTTGTACATCATTAGCACACTGTCTTCCTTATTATACACAAGCTGGAATCAAGATTGCCGGGAGAAATCTCAATAACCTCAGATATGCAGATGACACCACCCTTATGGCAGAAAGTGAAAAGGAACTCAAGAGCCTCTTGATGAAAGTGAAGGAGGAGAGTGAAAAGGTTGGCTTGAAGCTCAGCATTCAGAAAACAAAGATCATGGCATCTGGTCCCATCACTTCATGGGAAATAGATGGGGAAACAGTGGAAACAGTGTCAGATTTTATATTTGGGGGCTCCAAAATCACTGCAGATGCTGATTGCAGCCATGAAATTAAAAGACACTTACTCCCTGGAAGGAAAGTTATGACCAACCTTGATAGTATATTAAAAAGCAGAGATATTACTTTGCCAACCAAGGTCCGTCTAGTCAAGGCTATGGTTTTTCCAGTGGTCATGTATGGATGTGAGAGTTGGACTGTGAAGAAAGCTGATCGCCGAAGAATTGATGCTTTTGAACTGTGGTGTTGAAGACTTGATAGTCCGTTGTACTGCAAGGAGATCCAACCAGTCCATTCTAAAGGAGATCAATCCTGGGTGTTCATTGGAAGGACTGATGCTAAAGCTGAAACTGCAATACTTTTGCCACCTCATGCGACGAGTTGACTCACTGGAAAAGACTCTGATGCTGGGAAAGGTTGGGGGCGGGAGGAGAAGGGGGCGACAGAGAATGATATGGCCGGATGGCATCACCGACTCTGTGGGCATGAGTTTGAGTGAACTCCGGGAGTTGGTGATGGACAGGGAGGCGTGGCGTGCTGTGATTCATGGGGTCGTGGAGAGTCGGACACGACTGAGCGACTGAACTGAACTGAACTGAACTGAACTTCCTTACTATAGTATTATAATAGACCTTGATGCTTACAAGTGTAAATTAACTATCTCGTTCTTTTTGCAGATTAATTTGGCTAACTTAGGGCTTCTGCATTTCCATATTCATTTCTAAATAAATGTAAAATATTTCACCAAAAGAAATAAAAAGTAGTTTATATTTTAGTTGAGATCATAATGAATCAGCAGGTTGATGTAATAAACACTGACAAAATTATTTCCTTGAATCTTTCATTGCTTAATGAGGAATATCATTCTTTTTATTTAGATTGTCTGTATTTACCTGAACAATATTTTTCAGTCCTCTGTGTCAGTCCCTTGAAAATATTTTCTAAATTCATTTATAGATTTATTTTGCAGTATTATAAATGATATCCTTTTTTCAAAATCTTATCTTCTAATTATTTGTGGCAATACACATATAAAAATGATTTCTCTTTTTTGACCATGATCCAACAATCTTACTAAATTAACTCAGTAATTCTAAAAATTTACCTGTAGATTCTTTGGACTTTCTAAGTAGATAGTTAAACCACAAATGGGTGCTAAATTACAAATAAACTTTTTGTAACTATTGAGGTGATCAAATAAATGTTTTCATTTATTTTGCTAATATGATGAATTACATTGCTTGATTTTTTTTCTTTTTTTTTTTTATTAATTTATTTTTTATTGGAGGCAAATTATTTTACAATATTATATTGGTTGGTTTTGCCATACATTGATATGAATTTGCCCCGGGTTTACATAAGTTCCCCCTCCTGAACCCCCGTCCCACTTCCCTCCTCCCTTTATCCTCCCTCTGGGTCATCCCCGCATGCCAGCCCCAAGCATCCTATAACATGCATTGACCCTGAACTAGTGATTCGTTTCACATATGACAACATACGTGTTTCAATGCCATTCTCCCAAATCATCCCACCCTCACCCTCTCCCATAGAGTCCCAAAGACTGTTCTATACATCTGTGTCTCTTTTGCTGTCTCGTATACAGGGTTATCATTTGCATCTTTCTAAATTCCATATATATGTGTTAGTATACTGTATTGGTGTTTTTCTTTCTGGCTTGCTTCACTCTGTATAATAGGCTCCAGTTTCATCCACCTCATTAGAACTGATTCAAATGTATTCTTTTTAATGGCTGAATAATACTCCATTGTGTATATGTACCAAAGCTTTCTTATCCATTCGTCTGCAGATGGACATTTAGGTTGCTTCCATGTCCTGGCTATTATAAACAGTGCTGCAATGAACATTGGAGTACACGTGTCTCTTTCAATTCTGGTTTCCTCGGTGTGTATGCCCAGGAGTGCGATTACTGGATCATATGGCAGTTCTATTTCCAGTTTTTTGAGGAATCTCCACACTGTTCTCCATAGTGGCTGTACTAGTTTGCATTCCCACCAACAGTGTAAGAGGGTTCCTTTCTCTTGATTATCAGGAAACTTTTATTACTGGAATAAAAATTTATTTATGATTCATTACCCTATTATCCTATTAATATACCTCTGAATTTAAACTGCTAATATCACGTGCAGAAATGTTCGCAAATAGACTCATAAGAAGAATTGGTTATTAATTACTCTTTCTTATAATAGTTTGAGATTTCAAGATTAGTCTGGCCTCACAAGAGGAATTGAATAATTTTCTACCATTAATTCTGAATCTAATTTCTTTAACAAGTATAGGACTATTCAAAATTTCTATATTTTCTTGGATGTATTTTATTAGATTCTATTTTTCTAGAATTGTTTCCATATCTTTTATTTTTTTTTCAAATTGATTCACGTAGAGTTGTTTGTGATATCATTTTACTAAGTTTTCAAGTATGTGAGTTCTGATATGGGTGACTTGTGCATTATACATATTTTTTTCTAGATTAGTCTTGCTTGGTGATGAATAGTAAGCTTTCATAAAGTAGTAAGTCTTTATATTTCTTAAATATCTTTACTCTAATACTCATCATTAGTGTAATATTAAAACTAGTGTAAGCATTCTAAATTGAATGCTTTAATCTTACTTTAAAGATAATGGTTTATCAACCTTGTCTATTTTCCATGATGAAAAGCTTGTTGTCAATCTAACAACTATTACTCTGTAAAAATTTGCCTTCTCCCTCTGGTAGACATTGAAAATAATTTTATATTTATTCTTTATACTAGCAAAGATTCACCCTTTCCTTTTTAAAGGCAAGTCTATGTATTTTATTTAAAGTAAAATGCATTTTATCTATCCTTCATTTTTGTTTGGAAGAGATAATAAAGGTTTTATTCATTTTCCCTCAGTCATGTGGACCTAGAAGAGGTTTATAGATGTTTAAATGGGAAATGGAATAGCTGTGTTAAGACTTCTTAAGATATGACACATAATTAAAACATATGTTATTAATTTTAATATGTTTGTGCTTTCTTAGGACTGGTAATTACCTCATTTGCATTGTTTCAAATGTCTTAGTATACCTATTCTGTCCTAATCTTATTTTTCCTCTTTACCACTTTTTCTAAAGGCTCTGAATATCTCAGTTTCCAGCTAAAATATGTGTTAAACTTCTGTCTAACCATTTCAGTACCTTTCTTTAAATTATGTAGACAGAGCAGAGTCCTTAGCTTATTTTATTTCACAAATGAATATTAAGAAAGAAGATGATGTTATCTTGTTATCTTTTAAGGAGAAAATGGAAAAGATGGAGAAAAAAATGGTGGTATTTGTCTGAATTTTCTGTAAAATATAGATAACACTTATATCTTTGTACCAAAATGATGCAAGATTATTTTGATAATTGAATGAAGCAAGTAAAGATAATTTTGTATATTTAGCAGAATTTCTATGTATGTGTGTATGCAAATACACACATGATAGTTTTCTCTTTCTTAAGAAAGTACAAGTTTTCTTTTTAAAAATAAAATAAATGTCATGGCACTAAAAAATAATTTTGTTTCAGAATTATGTGTTTTGTATCTTTCTCTTTTTAAGAGTGACTAGATGTATAGCATCAATACATGTTGATAACTTCTGAGGCTAGTTCAAAGATATCTTACGTCAAAAATGAGAGAAACTGCTTACTATAGGAAAATTTAAGCACATTGGAAAAGGAGAAGATGCTGATCATCTTCAAATGATCAAATCCTCAAATCTAGGCTGCTTCCTCAGGCCCTGAGATGATCTCACCCAGCTGGACTCTGAACTTTGAAATACTTCCCTTTCTCTTTGCCAACCCCATCACCAAAATAATCATATATGTAGTTGCCTAATGTCAGTAGCTGCCACAGAGAAAACAATCTGTACTAATTCAAAAAGAAATAATACAAAAATCATGACCTGTGGAGTTATAGCCTTGCAGTTAAAATCCTAGTGTCACTGCCAACCAGTAAATTCACAATCTACCTAGATCTTAATTTCTGTTTCAAGAAAATGAATACAGAAATGTTGTCTTTTGCAATAATTATGGTTTGTGAAAATGAACCACATGTCAAATGTGGTGCAGATAGAGCATGCAGACCCTAAACTAAAATAACTGCAGATGGTGACTGCAGCCATGAAATTAAAAGACTCTTGCTCCTTGGAAGAAAATCTATGACCAGCCTAAACAGCATAATAAAAGACAGAGACATTACTTTGCCAACAAAAGTCGGTCTAGTCAAAGCTATGCTTTTTCCAGTAGTCATGTATGGATATGAGAGTTGGACCATGAAGAAAGTTGAGTGACAAAAAAAGTATGCTTTTGAATTGTGGTGTTGGAGAAGACTCTTGAGAGGCCCTTGGACTGCAAGGAGATCAAACCAGTGAATTCTAAAGGAAATCAGTCCTGAATATTCATTGGAAGGACTGATCCTGAAACTGAAGGTCCAGTACTTTGGCCACCTGATGCAAAGAGTCAACTCATTGGAAAAGTCCCAATGCTGGGAAAGATGTAAAGCAGGAGGAAAAGGCGATGACAGAGGATGAGATGGCTGAATGGCATCACTGACTCGATGGACATGAGTCTGAGCAAACTTACGGAGCTGGTGATGGACAGGGAAGCCTGGTGTGCTGCAGTCCATGGGGTCACAAAGAGTTGGACATGACTGAGCGACTAGACTGAACTGAACTGAGCACTAAACCTGAAACAGCCCAAAGCAAGTACATGCATTGAATGCTATTATTTGTAACACTATGCTATGTTATATACAAAATATATAATGCTATTATTTATATGTAGAACACTATATTATAGTTGTGCACTGTCATAATAATATTCTCAATACCTCTCATGTTTTACAAGAATTGTTTTTAATATAAGGTTCAGTCTTTTGTTTAATTGAAGTCTGGTTGATATACAGTATTATATGTTTCAGGTGTACAGTATGAAGATTCAAGTTTGAGAGAATGGATTGGCTATACATAATATATCTGTCTGGCAAGTTACAGAAACTGTGAAAGCCACAAAGGAAATACAGATCCTGGAGAGAGGGTGGCGTGACTAAAGCCTTAGGGTGTCATTGAAACCGTGCAGAATGTTTGCTTCCGTTAAACTAATTCTTGTACCAGCATTTACATACAACCCACTTGCAAATTTATTTTAATTCAAACCTTAATGACATTCAGTGCAACATTCTACAGAAATTAACAGCTCTCCCACAAGCAGCAGCCAGTAGTTTATGTGGCACTAATATGCAGCTAAGTAGTTTGGGCAACTCAGACATCTGGTCCATGTGAAACAGCTGGAAAAGCACAGCGATTAACCTTTCGTTTACAGTAAGAGGTATTCCTACAGATGCCAAAATGTTATGGTAGGTTCCGAAATGCCTCATAATAGCTCAGACAACATTCCTAATTGCAAGTGATGGTGTTATGCTTCCTTGCTTCATCATTAGGAAGGAGAATCTCATCTAGTTATTTCTATTTGATTGATATCATAGGCTTCTTTAATTTAATCTCATAAGATTCAGGCAGAAAAAAAGGTTTTACAGACACAGGCACACACACAAAAATATTATCCCATACCTAAAACCAAGAAACACTCTATTAACCAAAGAGGAAATAAGATGAAAGAGAATTTAAATCAATTTTTAGGACTCAATAACTACACTGATGACAGCTAACCTGATAGAAGTCAGTTATTTATGTATTTATTTTCATTTACTAATGTTAACTGAAACTTTCTTTACAGAAGGAGTTGAAGCACAGAGAACTACTGTGAGTTGTCCAGAATCAGACACTTAGAATATGGCCATTTTGAAATAGAACCCAAGCAATTTTTATAGACATTCCATGTGTGTGTGTGCTAAGTTGCTTCAATCCTGTCTGATTCTTTGTAACCCCATGGATTGTAGCCCGCCAAACTCCTCTGTCAATGGGAATCTTCAGGCAAGAAAACTGGAGTGGGTTGCTGCACCCTCCTGCAGGGGATGTTCCCAATCTAGGAATCAAATCCATGTCTCTTGTGTCTCCTGAATTGGCAGGTGGGTTCTTTACCACGACCACCACCTGGGAAGCCCATAGGCATTCCATACAATTCCCTAAAAGGATCAAATTCTAATTTTTGTCTATAATATTTTCAAATCTGATTAAAATTTTGAATGATCCAAATAAACTCTATGTAATAATATATTTGCCTGAACTATGCATATATTTCTAGATAATTGGTGTGTTTCAGTGATTATTTGTTGCAGGAAAATGTGTGAGGGATGACATCTCCCACAGCATCTTAGGTAAAGAGGCTCATGTGTGTAACACATCTGTTTAAATACTTTTTTTAATTGAAGAATAATTGCTTTATAGAATTTTGTTGTTTTCTGTCAAACCTCAACATGAATCAGCCATAGATACACATATATCCCCTTCCTTTTGAACCTGCCTCCCATCTCCTTCCCCATCCCACCCCTCTAGGTTGATACACAGCAAGTGTTTGAGTTTCCTGAGACATACAGCAAATTCTGGTTGGCTATCTATTTTACATATGGTAATATAAGTTTCCATGTTACTCTTTCCATACATCTCACCCTCTCCTCCCATCTCCTCATGTCCATAAGTCTATTCCCTAAGTCTGTTTCTCCACTGTTGCCCTATAAATAAATTCTTCAGTACCATTTTTCTGGATTCCATGTATATGCTCACGTTTCCAAATTTGCTGGCATGTTGAGTGCAGCACTTTCACAGCGTCATCTTTCACAATTTGAAAAAGCTCAACTGGTATTTCATCACTTCCCCTAGCTTTATTCCTAGTGATGCTTTCTAAGGCCCACTTGACTTCACATTCCAGGATATCTGGCTCTAGGTGAGTAATCACACCATCGTAATTATCTAGGTCATGAAGATCTTTTTTGTACAGTTCTTCTGTGTATTCTTGCCACCTCTTCCTAATATCTTCTGCTTCTGTTAGGTCCATACCATTTCTGTCTGCTATTGTGCCCACCTTTGCATGAAATGTTCCCTTGGTATCTCTAATTTTCTTGAAGAGATCTCTAGTCTTTCCCATTCTATTGTTTTCCTCTATTTCTTTGCATTGATCGCTGAGGAAGGATTTCTTATCCCTTCTTGCTATTCCTTGGAACTCGGCATTCAAATGGGTATATCTTTCCTTTTCTCCTTTGATTTTCGCTTCCCTTCTTTTCACAGCTATTTGTAAAGCCTCCTCTGACAGCCATTTTGCTTTTTTACATTTCTTTCTCTTGGGGATGGTCTTGATTTCTGACTCCTGTACAATGTCATGAACCTCTGTCCATAGTTCATCAGGCACTCTGTCTATCAGATCTAGTCCCTTAAATCTATTTATCACTTCTATTGTATAGTCATAAGGGATTTGATTTAGGTCATACCTGAACGGTCTAGTGGTTTTCTCCACTTTCTTCAATTTCAGTCTGAATTTGGCAATAAGGGGTTCATGATCTGAGCCACAGTCCACTCCCAACAAGTCCACTTGTTTTTGCTGACTGTATAGAGCTTCTCCATCTGGCTGCAAAGAATATAATCAATCTGATTTCGGTGATGACAATCTGGTGATGTCCATGTGTAAAGTCTTCTCTTATGTTGCTGGAAGAGGGTGTTTGCTATGACCAGAGCTTTCTCTTGGCAGAACTCTATTAGTTTTTGCCCTGCTTCATTCCATATTCCAAGGCCAAATTTTCCTGTTACTCCAGCTGTTTCTTGGTCAGGGCATAGACTTGGATTACCATGATATTGAGTGGTTTGCCTGGGAAATGAACAGAGATCATTCTGTCGTTTTTGAGATTGCATCCAAGTACTGCATTTCAGACTCTTTTGTTGACCATGATGGCTACTCCATTTCTTCTAAGGGATTCCTGCCCACAGTAGTAGATATAATGGTCATCTGAGTTAAATTCACCCATTCCAGTCCATTTTAGTTCACTGATTCCTAGAATGTCGATGTTCACTCTTGTCATCTCCTGTTTGACCACTTTCAATTTGCCTTGATTCATGGACCTAACATTCCAGTTTCCTATGCAATATTGCTCTTTACAGCATTGAACCCTGTTTCCATCACCAGTCCCATTCACAATTTGATGTTGTTTTTGCTTTGGCTCCATCCCTTCATTCTTTCTGGAGTTATTTCTCCACTGATCTCCAGTAGCATATTGGGCACCTACTAACCTGGGGAGTTAATCTTTCAGTGTCCTGTCTCTTTGCCTTTTCATACTGTTCATGGGGATCTCAAGGCAAAGAATACTGAAGTGGTTTGCCATTCCCTTCTCCAGTGGACCACATTCTGTCAGACCTCCTCACCATGACCCGTCCATCTTGGGTGGTCCCACACGGCATGGCTTAGTTTCATTGAGTTAGACAAGGCTGTGGTCTGTATATGAGTTAGAATACGATATTTATCTTTGTCTTTCTGACTCACTTCACTCTGTATACTAGGTTCTAGGTTCATTCACCTCATCAAAACAGACTCAAATGTGTTCCTTTTATGGCTGAGTAATATTCCCTTGTGTATATGTACCACACTTCTTTATCCATTCATCTGTCTATGGACATCCAGGTTGCTTCCATGTTCTAGTTATTGTAAATAGTGCTGCAATGAACAATGGGATACATGTGTCTTCTCAACCTTGGTTTCCTCAAGGTTTATGCCTATAAGTGAGATGGCTAGGTCTCATGGTGGTTTTCTTCCTAGTTTTTAAAGGAATCTCCATATTGTCTTCCATCAATTTACATTTCTACCAACAGTTCAGGGGCCTTCCCTTTTCTCCACACTCTCTCCAGCATTTATTGTTTATAGACTTTTTGATGATGGCCATTCTGACAGGTATGATATGATATTTCATTGTTGTTTTGATCTGCATTTTTCTAATAATGAGTGAGAGATATTGAGCATCTCTTCATGTGTTTTTTAACCATCTGTATGTCTTCTTTGGAGAAATGTCTGTTTAGGTTTTTCTCCAACTGTTTCATTGAGTTGTTTATTTTTCTGTCATTGAGTTGTATAAGCTGCTTGTATATTCTGGAAGTTAATCCTTTGTCAGTTGTTTCATTTGCTATTATTTTCTCCAATTCTAAGAGTTGTCTTTTCACCTTGCTAATAGTTTCCTTTGCTGTGCAAAAGCTTTTAAGTTTTTCAGATCCCACTTGTTTACATTTGTTTTTACTTCTGTTACTCAAGGTGGGTCATAGAGGATCTTGCTTTGATTTATGTCATGGAGTGTTATGCCTATGTTTTCCTCTAAGAGTTTTATAGCTTCTGGTCTTACATTTAGGTCTTTAAATCATTTTGAGTTTATCTTTGTGTATGGTGTTAGGAATTGTTCTAATTCCGTTCTTTCATATGTAGGTGTCCAATTTTCAGAGGACCATTTATTGAAGAGGCTGTCTTTCCCCATCAAATATTCTTGTCTCCTATGTCAAAAATAAGGTACTCATAGGTGCCTGGGTTTATTTCTGGACTTTCTATCTTGTTCCATTGGTCTATATTTCTGTTTTTGTGCCAGTACCATACTGTCTTGATGACTGCAGCTTTGTAGTATAATCTGAAGTTAGGAAGGTTGATTTATCTAGCTCTATTCTTCTTTCTCAAGACTGCTTTGGCTATTCGTAGTCTTTTGTGTTTCCATATGAATTGTGAACTTTTTTGTTCTAGTTCTGTGAAAAATGTCATTGGTAATTTGATAGGGATTGCATTGAATCCACAGATTGCATTTGGTAGTATAGTCATTTTCACAATATTGATTCTTCCTACCTAGGAACATGGAATATCTCACCATTTGTTTATATCACTTTGATTTCTTTCCTCAGTGTCATAATTTTCTGTGTACAGTTCTTTTGTCTCTTTCATTTCAGTTCACTTCAGTCGCTGAGTCGTATCCAACTCTTTGCGACCCCATGAATCACAGCACACCAGGTCTCCCTGTCCATCACCAACTCTCAGAGTTCACTCAAACCCACCTCCATTGAGTCGGTGATGCCATCCAGCCATCTCATTCTCTGTCGTCCCTTGTCCTCCTACCCCAAACCCTCCCAGCATCAGAGTTTTTCCAGTGAGTCAACTCGTAACATGAGGTGGCCAAAGGATTGGAGTTTCAGCTTTAGAATCAGTCCTTCCAATGAACATCCAGGACTGATCTCCTTTAGAATGGACTGGCTGGATCTCCATGCAGTACAAGGGACTCTCAAGAGTCTTCTCCAACACCACACTTCAAAAGCATCAATTCTTCAGCAATCAGCTTTCTTCACAGTCCAACTCTCACATCCATACATGACCACTGGAAAAACCATAGCCTTGACTAGACTGACCTTTCTTGGCAAAGTAATATCTCTGCTTTTCAATATGCTATCTAGGCTGGTCATAACTTTCCTTCCAAGGAGTAAGCATCTTTTAATTTCATGGCTGCAATCAGCATCTGCAGTGATTTTGGAGCCCCAAAAAATAAAGTCTGACACTGTTTCCCCATCTATTTCCCATGAAGTGATGGGACCGGATGCCATGATCTTTGTTTTCTAAATGTTGAGTTTCAAGCCAAACTTTTCACTCTCCTCTTTCACTTTCATCAAGAGGCCTTTGAGTTCCTCTTCACTTTCTGCCATAAGGGTGGTGTCATCTGCATATCTGAGGTTATTGATATTTCTCCCTGCAATCTTGATTCCAGCTTGTGCCTCTTCCAGCCCAGTGTTTCTCATGATGTACTCTGCATATAAGTTAAATAAGCAGGGTGACAATATACAACCTTGATGTACTCATTTTCCTATTTGGAACCAGTCTGTTGTTCCATGTCCAGTTCTAAATGTTGCTTCCTGACCTGCATACAGGTTTCTCAAGAGGCAGGTCAGGTGGTCTGGTATTCCCATCTCTTTCAGAATTTTCCACAGTTTGTTGTGATCCACACAGTCAGAGGCTTTGGCATAGTCAATGAAGCAGAAATAGATGTTTTTCTGGAGTTTATTCCTAGATATTTAATTCTTTTTGTTGCAACGGTGAATGGGATTGATTCCTTAAGTTCTCTTTCTGATTTTTCATTGTTAGTATATAGAAATTGCAAGTGATTTCTGTGCATTGATTTTGTGCCCTGAAACTTTTCTAAATTCACTGGTTAGCTCTAGTAATTTTCTGATACTATCTTTAGGGTTTTCTATATTCAGTATCATGTCATCTGCAAACAGTGAGAGCTTTATATCTGCTTCTCCTATCTGAATTCATTTTATTTCTTTTTCTTCTCTGATTGCTGTAGCTAGGATTTCCAGAACTATGTTGAATAATAGTGATGAAAGTGGGCACCCTTGTATTGTTACCGATCTTAGGGGGAATGCTTTCAATTTCTCACCATTGAGAATAATGTTTGCCATAGGCTTATCATATATAGCCTTTATTATGTTGGGGTAGGTTCCTTCTATGCCCATTTTTTGAAGAGTTTTAATCATAAAGTGGTGCTGAATTTTATCAAAGGTTTTTTTCTGCAACTATTGAGATTATCAAATGATCTTTATCTTTCGATTTGTTAATATAGTGTATCATATTGATTTGCATATATTGAAGAATCCTTGCATTCCTGGAATAAACCCAACTTGATCGTGGTGTGTGAGTTTTTTGATGTGTTGCTGAATTCTGTTTGCTAAAATTTTGTTGAGGACTTTTGATTCTGTGTTCATCATTGATATTGGCCTGTAATTTTCTTTTTTGTGTTGTCTTTATGTAGTTTTGGTTCAGGATGATGGTGGCCTAGTAAAATGAGTTTGGAAGTATTCCTACCTCTGCAATTTTTTGAAAGAGTTTTAGAAGGACAGGCATTAATTCTTCTCTAAATGTATGATAGAATTCTATGAAGCCATCTGGTCCTGGGCTTTTGTTCTGGGGGAGATTTTTGATGACAACTTCAATTTCAGTGCTCGTAATTTGGTTGTTTATAATTTCTATTTCTTCCTGGTTGTCTTGGAAGATTGCACTTTTCAAAACATCTGTCCATTTCTTCCATGTTATCCATTTTATTGCCAAATATTGTTCATAATAGTTTCTTATAATCTTTTGTATTTATGCATTGTCTGTTCTAACCTCTCCCTTTTCATTTCTAATTCTGTTCATTTGATTCTTCTCTCTTTTTTTCTTGATGAGTCTGGCTAAAGGCTTGTCAATTTTATCTTCTCAAAGAACCAGCTTTTAGTTTTATTAATCTTTACTATTGTTTTGTTCATTTCTTTTTGAATCTTTATGATTTCTTTCCTTCTACTAATTTTGGGTTCTTTTGTTCTTCTTTTTCCAGTTGTTTTAGGTGTAAACTTAGGGTGTCTATTTGGTGTTTTTCTTGTTTCTTGAGCTAGGATTGTATTGCTATAAACTTCCCTCTTAGGACTGCTTTTGCTTCATCCCATGGGTTTTGAGTTGCATGTTTTCTTTGTCATTTGTTTCTAGAAATTTTTTGATTTCCCTTTTGATTTCTTCAGTAACCTGTTGGTTATTTAGAAATGTGTTGTTTAATTTCCATGTGTTTGTGTTTCTCGACACCGGCTGCCTGACTGACCGCGCATAGAAGCGACACTGGCTGCCCGACCGACCGCATGCAGAAGGGTGGCCAAAAGGAGCTACCCCACGTTCGAGGACAGGGGCAGCGGCCTAGAGGAGCTACCCCATGCCCGAGGTCAGGGCTGCAGCCCAGAGGAGCAACTCCATGTCCAAGTGGTGGTGGCTGCGTGGGCGCAGGGGGGCCAAGAAGAGCTACTCCATGTTCAAGGTCAGGAGGGGCGGCTGAGAGGAGATACCCCTCGTGCAAGGTAAGGAGAAGTGGCTGCGCTTTGTTGGAGCAGCCATGAAGAGATACCCATGACCAAGGTAAGAGAAACCCAAATAAGACAATAGGTATTGCGAGAGAGCATCAAAGGGCAGACACACTGAAATCATAATCACAGAAAACTAGTCGATCTAATCACACGGACCACAGCCTTGTCTAACTCAATGAAACTAAGCCATGCCGTGTGGGGCCACCCAAGACGGGCAGGTCATGGTGGAGAGGTCGGACAGAATATGGTCCACTGGAGAAGGGAATGGCAAACCACTTCAGTATGCTTGCCTTGAGAACCCCATGAACAGTATGAAAAGGCAGAATGATAGGATACTGAATGGGGAACTCCCCAGGTCGGTAGATGCCCAATATGCTACTGGAGATCAGTGGAGAAATAACTCCAGAAAGAATGAAGGGATGGAGCCAAAGCAAAAACAATACTCTTTGTAGATGTGACTGGTGATAGAAGCAAGGTCCGATGCTGTAAAGAGCAATATTGCATAGGAACCTGGAATGTTAGGTCCATGAATCAAGGCAAATTGGAAGTGGTCAAACAGGTGATGGCAAGAGTCAACGTAGACATTCTAGGAATCAGTGAACTAAAATGGACTGGAATGGGTGAATTTAACTCAGATGACCATTATATCTACTGCTGTGGGCAGGAATCCCTTAGAAGAAATGGAGTAGCCATCATGGTCAACAAAAGAGTCTGAAATGCAGTACTTGGATGCAATCTCAAAAACAACAGAATGATCTCTGTTCGTTTCCAAGGCAAACCATTCAGTATTACAGTAACCCAAGCCTATGCCCCAACCAGTAACACTGAAGAAACTGAAGTTGAACGGTTCTATGAAGACCTACAAGACTTTTTAGAGCTAACACCCAAAAAAGATGTCCTTTTCATTATAGGGTACTGGAATGCAAAAGTAGGAAGTCAAGAAACACCTGGAGTAACAGGCAAAATTTGGCCTTGGAGCACGGAATGAAGCAGGGCAAAAGCTAATAGAGTTTTGTCAAGAGAACGCACTGGTCATAGCAAACACCCTCTTCCAACAACACAAGAGAAGACTCTACACATGGACATCACCAGATGGTCAACACCGAAATCAGATTGATTATATTCTTGGTAGCCAAAGATGGAGAAGCTCTATACAGTTAGCAAAAACAAGACCAGGAGCTGACTGTGGCTCAGATCATGAACTCCTTATTGCCAAATTCAGACTTAAATTGAAGAAAGAAGGGAAAACCACTAGACCATTCAGATATGACCTAAATCAAATCCCTTATGATTATACAGTGGAAGTGAGAAATAGATTGGGACTAGAATGGGACTAGATCTGATAGATAGAGTGCCTGATGAACTATGGATGGAGGTTCATGACATTGTACAGGTGACAGGGATCAAGATCATCCCCATGGAAAAGAAATGCAAAAAAAAAAAAACAAAATGGCTGTCTGAGGAGGCCTTACAAATAGCTGTGAAAAGAAGGGAAGTGAAAAGCAAAGGAAAAAAGTTAAGATAAAAGCATCTGAATTCAGAGTTCCAAAGAGCAAGGAGAGATAAGAAAGCCTTCCTTAGCGATCAATGCAAAGAAACAGAAGAAAACAACAGAATAGGAAAGACAAGAGATCTCTTCAAGAAAATTAGAGCTACCATGCGAGCATTCAGAAAACTAAGATCATGGCATCTGGTCCCGTCTCTTCATGGGAATTAGATGGGGAAGCAGTGGAAACAGGGTCAGACTTTATTTTTCTGGGCTCCAAAATCACTGTGGTTGCTGACTGCAGCCATGAAATTAAAAGACCCTTACTCCTTGGAAGGAAAGTTATGACCAACCTAGATAGCATATTAAAAAGCATAACTTTGCCAACAAAGGTCCGTCTAGTCAAGGCCATGGTTTTTCCCGTGGTCATGTATGGATGTGAGAGTTGGACTGTGAAGAGGGCTGATTGTCGAAGAATTGATGCTTTTGAACTGTGGTGCTGGAGAAGACTCTTGAGAGTCCCTTGGACTGCAAGGAGATCCAACCAGTCCATTCTAGAGGAGATCAATCCTGGGTGTTCATTGGAAGGACTGATGCTAAAGCTGAAACTCCAATACTTTGGCCACCTCATGTTACGAGTTGACTCACTGGAAAAGACTGATGCTGGGAGGGACTGGGGTAGGAGAAGAGGATGAAAGAGAGTGAGATGGCTGGATGGCATCACCGACTCGATGGAGGTGGGTTTGAGTGAACTCTGAGAGTTGGTGATGGACAGGGAGGCCTGGCGTGCTGTGATTCATGGGGTCGCATAGTCGGACATGACTGAGCGACTGAACTGAACTGAACTGAACGGAGCTTAAAGCAATTACCCAAAAATGAGAAACCAAAGATGAACCCCAGACAAATGACAATTACAAATTCAGGCAAATAATAATTAAAATAATGGAATATACATATATATATTTACCTTCGTAAGCAAAGCCAAAATATTCCAACTAAAGTAAAGTACAGTAGACTGACCCCACAAACAAAGGAAATCAATAATTATATCTATCAGTTAAGAACAAAACTAAGCACAAACTGGAAGATAAAACTAGATCAAGGTGCCAAGTGGGGAATAAAGAATTGAAAACAATACTAACAAATATGTTGAGAAGAAAGGAAAGAAAGAATAGATATGCAAACTTAAATAGAGGTAGATGAAGAAGATTTATATACATTAAAGACTGACTACAAAGAGAAAAGAACAGTAGGAAAAGCAAACAAAAGAATAAACATAGAAAAACTATAATAGATTTTAACTATAATAGATTTTAAAATGTTAAAAAGAGATAAAGCGGAATAAAGGAAGAAAAAATAGAGAAAGAGTGAGAAAGGAAAACTCTATACAACTGCAAAAGCCCAACACAGTGGCAGAGGTTTATAACAACAGTGAAAAGTGTGACTGAATATGAATATATACATATATCCCCAAAAGCAAAATCAAAACTGTCCAGCAAAAATAAAGTGCAACAAATTGACCTGGTGAACAAAGGAAACCAAACATTATATATACCAGTTAAGAGGAAAACTAACTAAAGCACAAAGTGGAAAACAAAATTAAAACAAGTTGCCAATTTGGGATTAAAGAAATGAAAATAAGACTAATAAATAAGTTGAGAGGAAAAGAAAGAAAGAATAGATATGCAAAGTTAAATAGAGGTAAATAAAGAAGATTTATATGCATTAGAGACTAACTGTAAGGGGAAAAGAACAGTAGGAAAAGCCAACAAAGGAATAAATGTAGGAAAAAATAATAGGTTAAAAATATTAAAAGAGAAAAGAAAAAAAAAGAAGGAAAATTCCACAGAACTGCAAAAGCCCAATATAGAGGTAGAAGTTCCTAACAATAAATAAAAAGTGTGACTGAATATACACATATATGTATACACCCATAAGCCAAGTAAAAACAGTCCAACAAAAATAAAATACAATAGACTGACCGGCTAAACAAACTAAATTATATTTACCAGTTAGGAATAAAACTAATTAAAACACAAACTGGAAAACAAACTAAAGCAAGGTGCCAATTGGGGAATAAAGCAATGAAAATGAAACTAACAAATATGTTGAGTAGAAAGAAAAGAAAGAAGGAATAGATATAAAAAGTTAAATAGAGGTAGATAAAGAAAATCTATATACATTAAAGTTTAACTGCAAGGGGAAAAGAACAGTTCAGTTCAGTTCAGTCACTCAGTCGTGTCCGACTCTTTGCAACCCCATGAATCACAGCACGCCAGGCCTCCCTGTCCATCACCAACTCCTGGAGTTCACTCAAACTCATGTCCATCAAGTTGGTGATGCCATCCAGCCATCTCATTCTCGGTCGTCCCCATCTCTTCCCACCCCCAATCCCTCCTAGCATCAGACTCTTTTCCATTGAGTCAACTCATCGCATAAGGTGGCCAAAGTATTGGAGTTTCAGCTTTAGCATCAGTCCTTCCAATGAACACCCAGGATTGATCTCCCCTAGAATGGACTGGTTGGATCTCCTTGCAGTCCAAGGGACACTCAAGAGTTTTCTCCAGCATCACAGTTCAAAAGCATCAATTCTTCGGCGATCAGCTTTCTTCACAGTCCAACTCTCACATCCATACATGACCACGGGAAAAACCATAGCCTTGACTAGATGGACCTTGGTTGGCAAAGTAATGTCTCTGCTTTTCAATATGCCATCCAGGTTGGTCATAAATTTCCTTCCAAGGAGTAAGCGTCTTAATTTCCTGGCTGCAATCAGCATCTGAAGTGATTTTGGAGCCCAAAAAAATAAAGTCTGACACTTTTTCCACTGTTTCCCCATCTATTTGCCATGAAATGAGGGACCAGATGCCATGATCTTCGTTTTCTGAATGTTGAGCTTCAAGCCAAATTTTTCACTCTCCTCTTTCACTTTTACCAAGAGGCCTTTGAGTTCCTCTTCACTTTCTACCATAAGGGTGGTGTCATCTGCATATCTGAGGTTATTGAGATTTCTCCCAGCAATCTTGATTCCAGCTTGTGCTTCTTCCAGCCCAGTGTTCCTCATGAAGGAACATTGCATATAAGTTAAATAAGCAGGGTGACAATATACAACCTTTATGTACTCCTTTTCCTATTTGGAACCAGTCTGTTTGTTCCATGTCCAGTTCTGACTACTGCTTCCTGACCTGCATACAGGTTTCTCAAGAGGCAGGTCAGATGGTCTGGTATTTCCATCTCTTTCAGAATGTTCCACAGTAGGAAAGGTAAACAAATGAATAAATGTAGAAAAAATAATAGTAGGTTTAAAAAATTAAAATTGAGAAAAGTAGAAAAGGAAAACTCCACAGAACTGCAAAAGCTCAATGTAGAGGCAGAGGTTTATAACAATACAAAATGTGACTGAGGGAAAACAAAAAAAGCTCAAAAGCTTAATTAGATTTCATAGTGGCAATAAAATCAATGACAGAGGGGGATAAAAAGGGGGAAAAATCCAAAAGAATCTACAGAACAAATGTTTTTCTTGAGTCACTCCTGTCAGAGTCCTTTTCTTCACTGGGAGTCACAGTCCACCTCAACTCCCTAGGATGCCCTCCAATGATCTCTAGACCTGTTGTGGGACCAGCTCAGATTCTAATCTGGTCCTGCTCCTGTGTGTCCTTGCCTCCAGTGACCACGGCTATCAGAACTAGTGAATTTTCTTTTCTGGGAGCTCTGAATGTCCTTTTATACATTCCATAGACATAGAATCTGCCTAGTTGATCATGTGGATTTAATCTGCAGCTTGCACAGATGGTGGGAAGATTTTGGGTCTTCTTCCTTAGCCACTCAGGCCCTGGCTTTCAACTGTGGTTTTATTTCTGCCTCCTCATGTGGGTCGTCCACTGGGGTTTGCTCCTGAGAGTACCCTGGAGGACTGATGCTTGCCCCTGTGAGGGCCAGGTGTGGAAGTGGTGCAGCTTCTTGGGTTTCAGGGGTTCTGGCAGTACCAGGTATTTAGGGGGATTGGCAGCTAAGCCAGCAGGAAATATAGTGCTCTAGAAGGGTATGGCAACCAGTGTTGGCAAATACGCTCCAGTATTCTTGCCTGGAGAACCCCCCTGACAGAGAAGCCTGGCAGGCCACACTCTACAGTGTCACAAAAAGTTGGACATGACCAAAGCGACCCTGCACCCATAGATGCAGGGTCTTTTTTTGCCTGTGGCAGCTCTGCCCCTGTGAGAGTTAAGCATGAAGGTGGCACTTGGATTTCAGGGACACTGGAGGTGCCAAGTGTTCAGGGACACGGACTGCCTCCCCCACAGGAGTTATGACACTATCAGTCTTCTCTCAGGCCTCTGTCAATCAGAATGCCTCTTTGGCCAGTCTTTCTCCATAACTCAGGCCATTCAGGCACTTAGAGGACTCCCTTACCTGGGGTCTTTCTCTGTTGTTCTGCACGTCAGGCACACAGAGTGGTCCCGCTGGCTGGGGTCTACTCTGTAGATAGGTGCATCAGTCTCTTAAAGGAGCACCCTGGGTGGGGTCCTGCTCGGTAGTTCCATTCATCAGGCATTTGGTGGACCAGCCTCTCTATTGTTCAGCTGCTGATGCTGGCGTGTGGGGTGAGAGAGGCTATGGTGATGGCCCCACCCGCTATGCATGACTCAGCAGTTATCACCTTGCTCCTATGGCTACTTGGCTTTTCTCCACAGGCATTTCCCACCACAATCTCCTCCCTCACATCCCCTCTATCCGTCTCTCTGCAGTCAGCAGCATCCCTCGCCCTGGGCTTGCTCCACAATCCCTAAACTCCTGCTCCCAGCCACTGTGCCTTCCTGGGGACCCGTGTCCCTGTATGGGGTATGTATGGCTGCAGCAAAGACTGTCTGATTCTGATTCCATTTAGGCTGCCACAGATCAGCTGTTTCACTCTCAGCCTTAAATGTTTCTCTTCCAACTTAGACAATTACCCTGATGTGGGGATTGTACCCCTGCTTCAGTTCCCCCACTCACTGAGGGCAGGTCCAGTCCTACTAACACTCCTGTTTCCCCCCAGTTCCTTCATCCTACTGAGTTTTGTGTGGTTCCATATATTCCATTCTGCTGGTCAGGTACTCCTGTCTGCTCTCAGGTGGTATTCTCCACACACTTCTGTGTCTGAAAGTGTATTCCTGATATATCTGTGGAGTGAGATATACTCCATGTCCACCTACACCTCCATCATCTTGTTCTCCCCTCCTGTTCAAATAAATTTTTAAAAGTCAGTTACAGCTTGAGTTCAAAGTGGGAAAAGGAAACATCTGAGCAAAATGAACTTGCAGAGGTAGATAAAGGTTCAGTTCAGTTCAGTTCAGTCCCTCAGTCGTTTCTGACTCTTTGAGACCCCATTAACCGCAGCACGCCAGGCCTCCATCACCAACTCCCGGAGCCTACCCAAACCTATGTCCATCAAGTCGGTGATGCCATCCAGCCATCTCATCCTCTGTCATCCCCTTCTCCTCCTGCCTCCAATCGTTCCCAGCATCAGGGTCTTTTCCAATGAGTCAACTCTTCTCATGAGGTGGCCAAAGTATTGGAGTTTCAGTTTCAACATCAGTCCTTCCAATGAACACCCAGGATTGATCGCTTTTAGAATGGACTGGTTGGATCTCCTTGCAGTCCAAGGAACTCTCAAGAGTCTTCTCCAACACCACAGTTTAAAAGCATCAATTCTTTGGCTCTCAGCTTTCTTTATAGTCCAACTCTCACATCCATACAAGACTACTGGAAAAACCATAGCCTTGACTAGATGGACATTTGTTGGCAAAGTTATGCTTTTTAACATACTATCTAGGTTGGTCATAACTTTCCTTCCAAGGAGTAAGTGTCTTTTAATTTAGAACATCTGAAAACTTTAAGATCATTTTTTTCAAGGAAAAATGGAAATTCTTTACAGTGTTTTAGACAGGTAAGCAGTTGGTAACATGATTCACGTAGCATTTTGAAGGTTTTCTTTGCCTGTGGTGGTACAGAGTAGGATTCCAGAAGGAAGAAAATACAGGAGATGAAGGTATGTTGGACTAAGGCGATGGCTTGGAAAAACAAGTCAGTTGATTGGATAATTGATTGGATTTGAGGGTCCTGAAGTTGAGGCATCAAAGAGGACTTGTAGGTTTCTGGCTTGCAGAGCAGGATGGGTAGAAGTGGCATCTATTACCTAAGGAACACTGGAAGAGGATCAGGTATCAAGGGAAGTCCTTGAGTTCCCCTTGGGCCATAACAATTTGAAGTATAATTTGAAACACCCATTTGGGAGTGTCAAGCAGTTCACTGATAGGAGTGTATTACACAACAAAGCATCCTGGGTTGACAGAATGAAATGAAAGATTAGGAGAGAGATATTACATGACATGCCATGCTAAGTAGCAACATTCAACTTCAAAAAACACAGGTCCCATGGACTGTGCTGTAAATGGTCCCTTTGAAATTGTTCAGAGCGACAGTCCTGTATGGGATCTGAGAACCTAATGACCATGAGGGAGGAAGATGAGCCAGTAAAGTGAATATCTGTAAAGAAACATAAGAGGTAAATATGGATAATACATGGCAGTGGAAGAGAAGATAACATTTCAAGAAGAAAAACAAAGTGAAAAATCACAACTATTAATGGTTAACTAGTGGACGTAGAAAGGTGGAGGTAAATTATAGTAGGTTGAGGAGTGAGAAGGAGACTTACCTTTTAATTTTAAATCACAGATCACTCTGAATTTTTTAATAACACCTATCTCACTGCATTGAACCAGTATCTCTTTCACCCTTTCAAACTGAGAGTGAATTCATTGGGATGTGCAAGCAGGTTTAAGGAAAGGCAGAGGCACCAGAGATCAAATTGCCAACATCCGCTGGATCATGGAGAAAGCAAGAGAAGTCCAGAAAAACATCTATTTCTGCTTCATTGACTATGCCAAAGCCTTTGACTGTGTGGATCACAAGAAACTGTGGAACATTCTGAAAGAGATGGGAATCTCAGACCACCTGACCTGCCTCTTGAGAAACCTGTATGCAGGTCAGGAAGCAACAGTTAGAACTATACATGTAACAACAGACTGGATCCAAATAGGAAAAGGAGTACATCAAGGCTGTATATTGTCACCTTGCTTATTTAACTTATATGCAGAGTACATCATGAGGAACGCTGGGCTGGAAGAAGCACAAGCTGGAATCAAGATTGCTGGGAGAAATATCAATAACCTCAGATATGCAGATGACATTACCCTTATGGCAGAAAGTGAAGAGGAACTCAAAAGCCTCTCGAAGAAAGTGAAAGAGGAGAGTGAAAAGGTTGGCTTGAAGCTGAACATTCAGAAAACAAAGATCATGGCATCTGGTCCCATCACTTCATGGGAAATAGATGGAAAGACAGTGGAAAGAGTGTCAGACTTTATTTTTTGGGGCTCCAAAATCACTGCAGATGCTGATTGCAGCCATGAAATTAAAAGACACTTACTCCTTGGAAGGAAAGTTATGACCAACCTTGATAGTATATTAAAAAGCAGAGACATTACTTTGCCAACAAAGGTCCGTCTAGTCAAGGCAATGGTTTTTCCCGTGGTCATGTATGGATGTGAGAGTTGGACTGTGAAGAAAGCTGATCGTTGAAGAATTGATGCTTTTGAACTGTGGTGCTGGAGAGGACTCTTGAGAGTTCCTTGTACTGCAAGGAGATCCAACCAGTCCATTCTAAAAGCGATCAATCCTGGGTGTTCATTGGAGGGACTGATGCTAAAGCTGGAACTGCAATACTTTGGCCACCTCATGCAACGAGTTGACTCACTGGAAAAGACTCTGATGCTAGGAGAGGTTGGGGGCGGGAGGAGAAGGGGACGACCGAGAATGAGATGGCTGGATGGCATCACCGACTCTGTGGACATGAGTTTGGGTGAACTCCGGGAGTTGGTGATGGACAGGGAGGCCTGGCGTGCTGTGATTCATGGAGAGTCAGACACGACTGAGCGACTGAACTGAACTGAACTGAACTGAAAACTGTATCCAGTTAATCTTTGCATTTTAGTCTCACCGTAACAGTCACAGTGGTTCTCTTAAATGAGAAATCAGATCAGCTCTTCCTCTGCCTCATACCCTCCAGAGGTTCCCATCTACTAAGACTAAATGGCAGAATCTTTCATGTGACACTGAAGACCCTCCATCAGCCATTCTCTTTACTTCTCCAGACTGACCTTCTACTTCTCCACTCACACTATGAACCAAATGGCTATGACAAGGAATGGCTACTCACGCCAGTATTCTTGCCTGGAGACTTTCATGTACAGAGGAACCTGGCAAGCTTTAGTCCATGGAATTACAAAGTGTCAGAATCAGTTGAGCTGCTAACACACTTTAATGACATCCTTACTCTTTCTCAAGATACTAAGCATGTTGTTTCTCACTTACTGTTTCTTATACTTTGTGTAAGCTCCCCCTAGACATCTTTATGCTTAATTTTTTGGCTCCTTCTTAGTCTTCAATTCAAATGTCACATTCTCTGAGAGTTCTTCCCTATTAATCAGTCTGAAATGTGACCCCCTCAGCATCCCATCACAATAGTACCTATCCCATTTCCCTTTTAATAATTTTTTCTCTTTAGTTCGTTCAGTCGCTCAGTCGTGTCCAACTCTTAGCGACCCCATGAACCGCAACACACCAGGCCTTCCTGTCTGTCACCAGCTACTGGATCTAACCAAACCCATGTCCACTGAGTCAGTGATGCCATCCAACCATCTCATCCTCTGTCGTCACCTTCTCCTCCCGCCCCCAATCCCTCCCAGCATCAGAGTCTTTTCCAATGAGTCAACTCTTCGTATGAGGTGGCCAAAGGTTTGGAGTTTCAGCTTCAACATCAGTCCTTTCAATGAACACCCAGGATTGATCTCCTTTAGAATGGACTGGTTGGATCTCCTTGCAGTACAAGGGACTCTCAAGAGTCTTCTCCAGCACCACAGTTCAAAAGCATCAATTCTTCGGTGATCAGCTTTCTTCACAGTCCAACTCTCACATCCATACATGACCACGGGAAAAACCATAACCTTGACTAGACGTATTATATATTTATTTATCCTAACCACTTTGCTTTTTCTCCATTAGAATGTAAGTTCCATGAGAAGAGAAATTTTGGGTGTGAGTTTTACTTCTGTTTCTCCAGCTCCAAAAGAGTATCCTGTACAGAAAAGCATTCAACAGTTATTCTTTGAATAAATTAAATTTTCTAGTACTTTATACAGTGCTCCATAAATAATAGACAGAGGATAAATTAAGAAATGGACTTTTGTATTATGACCAAATTACATTGTTAATTACTAAGATTGTGTAGAATAAAATAATTTAACTTATAAAAAATATTTCTGTCAGGCATGAGCTTTTGACATTTTTCTATACCTTATCAAAACTGCAATAGTCATTATGGTAAAATTCTTTGAAGCAATTTGAAACTGTAGGGTGTCATCGGCCATCCATATCAATCTTAAATTACATTGATGTAATGCTTTGCATTCATTTTAACCTAATGCTTCTCCTGGAGCCTCAGAGTGAGGAAAGTGGTTTTCATTAATTTCCATAATAACAACACAAAAAGACAACGATTGTAACAGTGCAACTCCTTTAGCTTTTAATCTCATTCTGAGCATGAGCTTGCTTTACTAAATACAAAGGGAAGATAATGTTAAACTCTCATCTTGACCAAGAATGTAAATTAAACAATTAGGTGAAAATGTCTCATGATATCTTTAAGTTCTCTATTGATGATGATTTCAAATGAGTCCCTTACTGTTCAAAACATTTCAACTTAGCATGGTTTCATATCATCTTCTCACCAAGGAAAATAAAGTCCAGGTTTGTGAACCTCATCTCAGTTGGCTTCATAAACTTGTGACCTGATATCAAGCCTGTATAAAAATTGTCTTAATGGTGGAGATTAACCAGATAAGGACAGAGGCAAGATCTTAATGCTTAACTTCTAAGCTGAATAAATTATTTTCTCAGGGAAGTTTGGTGAATATTTTTAAGAAATATAGTTCACTGTCGATAACATCTCAAAAAAGCTCGTTGTGGTATTTGGATGAAGAAATAATAAGCATTTAATGACGCAAGGAGTAGCCACTGCTCCCTGAGACCCAAATGCTATAGAACATGTGCTTTGAGAGTGTTTTATCCTGGCCAAAGATCATTGTGTAGGTTTCATTTCAAAGGCAGGAAAGGAAAAATAGTAACTTAATTCCCTTGGGATGTATTTCTATGCCTTTGTCTTTTATCTGAACTAAGATAACCTAATTCGGGAAATTCATTTAGTTCACTCACTCATTGCAATGCCATGAATCACAGCACTCCAGGCCTCCCTGCCCATCACCAGCTCCTGGAGTTTACCCAAACTCATATCCACTGAGTCAGTGATGCCATTCAACCGTCTTATACTCTGTCATCTCCTTCTCCTCCTGCCCTCAATCTTTCCCAGCATCACAGTTCAGTTCAGTTCAGTTCAGTCGCTCAGTCGTGTCCGACTCTTTGCAACCCCATGAATCACAGCATGCCAAGCCTCCCTGTCCATCACCAACTCCCGGAGTTCACTCAAACTCACCTCTATCCAGTCGGTGATGCCATCCAGGCATCTCATTCTCTCGTCTCCTTCTCCTCCCGCCCCCAATCCCTCCCAGCATCAGAGTCTTTTCCAGTGAGTCAACTCTTCGCATGAGGTGGCCAAAGTATTGGAGTTTCAGCTTTAGCATCAGTCCTTCCAATGAACACCCAAGAATGATCTCCTTTAGGATGGACTGGTTGGATCTCCTTGCCGTCCAAGGGACTCTCAAGAGTCTGGTCCAACACCACAGTTCAAAAGCATCAATTCTTCAGCACTCAGCTTTCTTCACAGTCCAACTCTCACTTCTGTACATGACCACTGGAAAAACCATAGCCTTGACTAGACGGACCTTGGTTGGCAAAGTAAGTAATGTTTCTGCTTTTCAACATGCTGTCTAGGTTGGTCATAACTTTCCTTCCAAGGAGTAAGCGTCTCAATTTCATGGCTGCAATCAGCATCCACAGTGATTTTGGAGCCCAAAAAAATAAAGTCTGACACTGTTTCCACTGTTTCCCCATCTATTTCCCATGAAGTGATGGAACCGGATGCCATGTTCTTTGTTTTCTGAATGTTGAGCTTCAGGCCGACTTTTTCACTCTCCTCTTTCACTTTCATCAAGAGGCTTTTGAGTTCCTCTTCACTTTCTGCCATAAGGGTGGTGTCATCTGCATATCTGAGATTATTGATATTTCTCCCAGCAATCTTGATTCCAGCTTGTGTTTCTTCCAGCCCAGCTTTCCTCATGATGTACTCTGCATATAAGTTAAATAAGCAGGGTGACAATATACAACCTTGAGGTACTCCTTTTCCTATTTGGAACCAGTCTGTTGTTCCATGGCCATTTCTAACTACTGCTTCCTGACCTGCATACAGGTTTCCCAAGGGGTAGGTCAGGTGGTCTGATGTTCCTATCTCTTTCAGAATTTTCCACAGTTTCTTGTGAGCCACACAGTCAAAGGCTTTGGCATAGTCAATGAAGCAGAAATAGATGTTTTTCTGGAACTCTCTTGTTTTTTCCATGATCCAGCAGATGTTGGCAATTTGATCTCTGGTCCTCTGCCTTTTCTAAAACCAGCTTGAACATCTGGAAGTTCACAGTTCACGTATTGCTGAAGCCTGGCTTGGAGAATTTTGAGCATGATTTACTAGCGTGTGAGATGAGTGTAATTGTGTGGTAGTTTGAGCATTCTTTGGCATTGCCTTTCTTTGGGATTGGAATGAAAACTGACCTTTTCCAGTCCTGTGGCCACTGCTGAGTTTTCCAAATTTGCTGGCATATTGAGTGCAGCACTTTCACAGCATTATCTTTCAGGATTTGTTTGATCTCCTTGTAATCCAAGGGACTCTCAAGAGTCTTCTCCAACACCACAGTTCAAAAGCATCAATTCTTCAGCACTCAGCTTTTTTATGGTTCAACTCTCACATCCCTACATGACTACTGGAAAAGACATAGCCTTGACTAGACAGACTTTTGTTGACAAAGTAATGTCTCTGCTTTTTACTCTGCTGTCTATGTTGGTCATAACTTTCCTTCCAAGGGGTAAGCGTCTTTTAATTTCATGGCTGCAATCACCATCTGCAGTGATTTGGGAACACAGAAAAATAAAGTCAGCCACTGTTTCCACTGTTTCCCCATCTATTTGCCATGAGGTGATGGGACAAATGTCATGATCTTAGTTTTCTGAATGTTGAACTTTAAGCCAACTTTTTCACTCTCCTCTTTCACTTTCATCAAGAGGTTTTTTAGTTCTTCTTCACTTTTTGCCATAAGGTTGGTGTCATCTGCATATCTGAGGATATTGATATTTATTCTGACAATCTTGGTTCTTGCTTGTGCTTCTTCCAGCCCAACGTTTTAATACTCATGATAAATTCCTTTCCAGAGCATTAAGATGAAGAAAGGAAAGTTTGTGCTTTTATTCCCAAAACTGTAGATTGAGAGAAAGTGAGATTCCTCATCCTCTAGAATAATAGGCACTGTCACAAATATCACCTTCAATAGATATTTTTGAAAGAACTGGCTGTTAAGCCACTGTGTAAGTCTACATGTTACAAGTACTGAATTCACCTCATCACAAATCTCTGATATCTCAGCTTCATCAGGATGGATCCAGCTCTCAAAGCCCCACTGTAATTATTTATTAATTTTTAAATTGTATACTGGATTATAGTTGATTTGGGCTTCCCTTATAACTCAACTGGTAAAGAATCTGCCTGAAATGCTGGAAACCTGGGTTTGACCCTTGAGTTGGTATGACCCCTGGAGGAGGACATAAGAAGCCACTCCAGTATTCTTGCCTTGAGAATCCCCATGGACAGAGGAACCTGGCAGGCTACGGTCCATGGAGTCACAGTGTTGGACACAACTGAGCAATGAAACATAGCACAGAATAGCTGATTTACAATACTGTGTTAGTTTCAGGTGTACAGACATCAAAGTGATTCAGTTATACATATAATATTTATTCTTTTTCAAATTCTTTCCCCATTTAGGTTATTACAGAATATGGAGTAGAGTTCCCCGTGCTATACAGTAGGATCTTGTTGGTTATCTGTTTTTATATATTAGTGTGCACATGTCAATCCCAAATCCCCGGTTTATTCCCCCCCACCTTTCCCATTTGGTAACCATAAGTTTGTTTTCTAAGTCTGTGAATCTGTTTCCAATTTGCAAATAAGTTTGCATCATTTTCTTAGATTCTACATATAAGAAATATTATATACTTGTCTTTCTCTGTCTGACTTACTTCACTTTGGATGATAGTCTCCAGGTCTATCTATGTTGCTGCACGTGGCATCATTTCATTCATTTTTAATGGCTGAGTAATCTTTCATTGTATATATGTACCACATCTTTATCCACTCATCTGGTGATGGACATTTAGTTTCCTTCCAGTGACAGTGGAACCCTCGAAGGAGCACAAGCCAAAGACTGGTACACTTGGGTTTAAATCCCATCCCTGTAGTAATACTTATTCCTAGTGTGTTTAAAGATAAACAATGAAAATATTCTTTTCACTTAAATGAAAAAGAAAGCTTAAGGGAAGAAAGGTGTTGTGGTACTGTTGTTAAAGTTTTGCTTGTTTTAGGGTCCATTTAGTTGTATACATTTAGTTCAGTCACTCATTCATGTCTCACTCTTTGCGACCTCATGGACTGCAGCACACCAGGCTTCCCTGTCCATCACCAAATCCCAGAGCTTTCTCAAACTCATGTCCATCAAGTCAGTGATGCCATCCAACCATCTTATCCTCTGCCATCCCCTTCTCCTCCTGCCTTCAATCTTTCCAATCATCAGAGTCTTTTCCAATGAGTCAGTTCTTTGCATCAGGTGGTTAACATAAATATATATATATAAATTCGTACAGATCAATAGCAAAAACAAACATACAAAACATGAAAACAGTCTGCTTAAAAAAATGGACGTGGCATTGAATAGACATTCTTTTTAAAAAGGGCATACAGAGACTTCCCTGGCAGTCCAGTGGTTAAGACTCCATCTTCCAAAGCAGAGGGTGTTAATTCAATCCTTTGTAGGGGTGCTAATGTTCCACATGCCATGGGGTGTGGCCAATGATTAAAAATAAATGAATAAATATGACATACAAATGGCAACAGGTACATCACCAGTTACCAAAGAAACACAAATGAAAACCACAATAAGACATCTGTTGGAATGGCTGTCATGAAAAAGACAAGAGATAAGTATTGGCATGCATTTGGAAAAAGACAACACTGGGGTACCTTTTATGAATTTGTTTATCAAAACTTCCACAAACCTGGCTTCATTTATCAACACAAACTGATTGTACAACCACAACACACACATGGCCTTGGAGAAAGCTATCAGTACTTTGAAAGAAAGGAAGGAACACAACTGGGTGACATTTGAGTTTCATTTTCCAGGGATCTGGGGAGGGCTCTGGTCCAACATCTGGTAAGATAGAAGAATGAGGAAGGTGATAAATAGAACCGTGAACCCAGCCTACTCTGGTACATCATGAGTGCGGCCCTGCAAGTGGCATGAAGCTGTCAGCAAGCACTGCATGTATCTTTTCGAATTATTACTTTTCTGAGTAGATGCTTAGTAGTGGAATTGCTGGGTCATACAGTAGTTTTATTTTTAGTTTATTAATAAAACCTAAATATCGATCAACTGAGGAATGGATAAAAAAAGAATGGGTAAAGAATGGAGAAATTTGATACATATACACAATGGAATACTGTATGTGTGCTTAGTTGCTCAGTCGTGTCCGACTCTTTGTGACCCCATGGACTATAACCTGTTGGCTCCTCTGTCTATAGGGATTCTCCAGGCAAGAAAACTAGAGTGGGTTGCCATGCCTTTCTCCAGGGGATCTTCCCAACCTAGGAATCATACCGGAGTCTCCTGCATTGCAGGCTGATTCTTCACCAGCTGAGAGACCAGGAAAGCCCTAATAGAATACTACTCAGTCATAAAAAGGAATGAAATTAGGACATTTGTAGAGATGTGGATGGACCTAGAGAGTGTCATAAAGAGTGAAAGAAGTCAGAGAAAAACAAATATCACATATTAATGCATATATGTAGTATTTAGAAAAATGGTAGAGATGTAGAGACACACATGAACAAAATAAATGTATGGATACCAAGAGGTGAAGGGGTAGGGTGGGAGGAATTGAGAGATTGGAATTGGTATAAATACACTATTGATACTATGTATAAAATAGACAGCTGATGGGAATATACTGTATAGCACAGGGAACTCTACTTAATACTCTGTGGTGTCCTAAATGGAAGAGAAATCCAAAAGGGAGGGGTTATTTTTATATGTATGGCTAATTAATTTTGCTGTGTAGTACAAGCTAACACAACACTGTTAGCAATTATATTGCAATAAAAATTAGTTAATAATTAAATTCAAAAAAAGAAAAGAAAAAGACAATTCTGTGTTGGTGGGAATGTAAATTAGCGCAGTCACTATGGAAAACAGTATGGAAGGTCCTCAAAAAATTAAAAATAGAATTACTATGTGATCCAGAAATTTCACTTCTGAGTATATGTCTGGAAAATGAAAACAGGATCTTGAAAAGGTAACTGCACTCCTATGATATTACTTATATGTGGACTCCAGACAAAAGTCAAATATAGAAACAGTAGAGTGGTAGTTACCAGGAGCTGGAAACTGAGAGAAATGAAGAGATATTGATCAAAGAGTACAAGCTTCCAGGTACAAAATGAGTAAGTTCTGGGAATCTAATGTTCCCTATGTTGACTATAGCTGACAATACCATATTATATACTTAAAAGTTGCTAAAGGAGTAGACAGTGAATGTTCTCACCACAAAAATTAAATGGTAATGACATGAAGTGATGCAGGTGTTGTCTAATTCTGTGGGGGTAACAATTTTGTAACATATAAGCCTCATCAAATCAACATATACATCTTAAATTTATGCAATATTAAATATCAGTTATATTTTAATAAAGCTAGAAAAATAAACAGTGCCTGTCACAGATTTGTATTTCAGTGAATATGAGCATTGTTAACGCCATCCTCCAAACAACAATATTATGAAATCATCCCATGTACATCAATTGCATGTATGACATAATAATCCAGTAATCAAGTGAATTCAACAGTTGACTTAGAATCCTAAAATCTAGTGTTAGCAAGAACATTAGATTACTTGAAAAAAATGTACAGATGCTAGGCAGTAACAACTCTTAATTTATTTCCACTTGACTAAAATTTTTTGATCTCTATTTGTAAGTCCAATTCTGCAAAAATGTTAGATTCATAAGTTCCTTTTTTGCATCACTAGAGATATATATTTTTATCATTTAAAGATTCATGTGAAGCAGCCCTTCTTACAATATGTTATGATATCACACTGTGAAATGTGACTCTAAAGCATCAGGTAATTTGTAATTCAGCTCTAGGCTCCTATGGAGTGAGAGGAAGTCTGGAAATGGACTATTTATAATCAGGCCATCCAGAATGACAAGGTGAAAAACAGTTTGTTGGCACTTGTATTTTCACTCTGAACTATAATGTATTCCTAGTACTTACAGAAATGAACATAGGATTAAGAGAGTTGTCTATTTTTGCATCACAGTTATCCTCTTGACCTTCACAATGTCACTTTATATTTGAAAATTCAGAGGATTTAAAACCCAAATTTCCAAAAATATATGAAGCAAAATAATTCACTCATCCATTTATTAGATATCAACTGTATACAAAAATTTTTAAAAACTGGGAATACAACAGTAAATATGAGAAATATTTCTCCTTCAGAGGAACTATCAGACTAATGGGAGTTTTGTTGTTGTTGTTTAGTCACTAAGCTGTATCTGACTCTTTTGTGACCCCATTGATTGTAGCCTGCCAGGCTCTTCTGTCCATGGGATTTTCCAGGTAGGAATATTGAAGTGTGTTGCCATTTCCTTCTCTGGGGGATCTTCTCAACCCAGGGATCAAACCTGTGTTTCCTGCATTGTCAGGCAGATTCTTTACTTCCTGAACCACCTAGGAAGCCCTGTGTGGGTTTAGAATCAAGGTAAAAGGAATTGAATTGTGCTCATGGTATCATTTTCTATTCTCAAAATGATTGTTTATTCAAACTATGTCTAGACGTTTCCTCTAGTGAATAGAAATGTAAACAAGACTCCATTCTGGCTGTGATGCACTAATTTACTTCAGTTCAGTTGCTCAGTCATGTGCAACTCTTTGCGACCCCATGGACTGCAGCACACCAGGCCTCCCTGTCCATCACCAACTCCTGGAGCCTACTCAAACTCATGTACATCACGTCAGTGATGCCATCCAACCAACTCATCCTCTATCATCCCCTTCTCCTCCTGCCTTCAATCTTTCCCAGCATCAAGGTCTTTTCAAATGAGTCAGTTCTTCACATGAGGTGGCCAAAGTACTGGAGTTTCAGCTTCAGCATCAGTCCTTCCAGTGAATATTCAGGACTGATTTCCTTTAGGATTGACTGGTTTGATCTTGCAGTCACAGTTCAAAGGCATCAATTCTTCGGTGCTCAGCTTTCTTTACAGTCCAACTCTCACATCCATCCAAGACTACTATTTATATAAACTAAGTATGTCACATTTGTGTATATAAGATCTAAACACCTGCAACTTCACTTACAAATGTTTAACAAGACCAAAAGGATTATTCTGTGACATTTCACTGAGGAATATAATTGTAATCTTAAGCACAATTTGATGACCTGTCTTTCCTGCTGTAGGACGGAAGTTAGTGGTATAGAGGATCTGCATCATATTTAGAACTGTTGTCCTTTCCATCATTTAAAAACTACAAAGCTGATTTCCCAAAGCTTCATCTTCACCAGTGACTCCCAGAGTGGTTTCCAGACATGCAGTACCAGCACCACCTGGGAACATTGTTAGAAACAGAAATTTGGGACCTCGTTCTAGACCTATTGGAATCTGAATCTCTTGGTATAAGGTTCAGTAATTTGTATTTTAATAAGCTTTGCAAGTGATTCTGAAGTTTACTCAAGTTTGGGAATCATAATTTCAATTCAAAGTACACTCCTCAGTTTGTTATCTATATCTATAACTCTCTTTCTGTTTTGTATATAAGTTTATCTGTACCCTGTTTCTAGATTCCACATATAAGTGATATTACATATTTGTCTTCCTCTGTCTGACTTACTTCACTCACTATGATATCTGTAGGTCCATCTATGTTGTTGTAAAAGGCATTATTTTATTCTTTTTATGGTTAATATTCTATTGTATATATGTACCACATCTTCTTTACCCTTCCTCTGTCCATAGACAATAAGATTTTTTCATGTCCTAACTATTGTACATAGTGCTGCAAATGAACATTGGGATGCTTATGGTTACCAGTGTGTAAGTGAAAGTGAAGTCACTCTGTCATGTCTGACTCTTTGTGACCCCATGGACACCAGGCTCCTCCGTCCACGGGATTCTCTAGGCAAGAGTACTGGAGAGGGTTGCCATTTCTTTCTCCAGTGTATAAAGGGGAGTATAAATTGGAATTGACATATACACCCTACTATATATAAAATAGATAACTAACAAGGATCTACTGTATAGAATAGGAAATTCTACTCCATATTCTATAATGGCTTATATAGGAAAAGAATTTTTTAAAGAGTGGATATGTGTGTATGCATAACTGATTCACTTTGCTGTACACCTGAAACTAGCATAACATTGTAAATCAACTATTCTCCAATAAAGTGTTTAAAAAATTATAAAATTAAGCTAAAATTAAACAAAGTACTCCTCTCAGATTATTTGCAAGCTTGTTCACATTTCCTAGAGTTGCACAGTCCCACCTGGTAGTTAGCAGTGAGTATGGCTGTCAGTCATGCAAAATGTGACTAGTCCAAACTGAGATGTGCTATAAGGGTAAAAACAGTATGAATTTCTAATGAAGACTTTGTTAAAAAATGTGAAATTTTTAAATAATATGTTTTGATTAGTTGTTGTTCAATCTCTAAGTCATGTCCAACTCCTTACAACTTCATGAACTGCAGCACACCAGGCTTCATTGTCCTTCGTCGTCTCCCTGAGTAAACTTTATTGTTTAAAGAAGTTTGGGGTTCACAACATCCTTGCCCTTACATATATCCACCCTTCATATCATCCCTGTGTTATTGACTTTTGGTGTTATCCATTCTAAGGAATTGAACCAGTGTAAAATGACATTTATCCACCATGACAATGTCATAGAAAATAATCCCACTGACCTAAAATGTCCTCTGTACTCTACTTTGTCATTCTTTCCTCCCCACTAACTGCTGGCAACTACTGATCTTTTTACTATCTCCATCCGTTCCGTTCCATTAAGTCGCTCAGTTGTGTCTGACTCTTTGTGACCCCGTGGACTGTAGCCTACCAGGCTTCTCTGTCCATGGGATTCTCCAGGCAAGAATACTGGAGTGGGTTACCATTTCCTTCTCCAGGGGATCTTCCCGACGCAGGAATCGAACCCGGGTCTCCCCCATTGGAGGCAGACGCTTTAACCTCTGAGCCACCCCATAGTTTTGCCTTTTCCAGAATGTCTATAAATTGGAATCATATAGTAGGTTGTCTTTTCAGATTAACTTTTTTCACTTAGAATATGTATTAATGATTCCTCCATGTGTTTTCATGGCTTGATAGTGCACTTCTTTTTAGTGCTGAATAGCATTCCTTTTGGAGAAGGTAATGGCAAGCCACTCCAGTACTCTTGCCTAGAAAATCCCATGGATGGAGGAACCTGGCAGGCTGCAGTCCGTGAGGTCGCTAAGGGTCGGACACGACTGAGTGACTTCACTTTCACACATTGGAGAAGGAAATGGCAACCCACTCCAGTGTTCTTGCCTGGAGAATCCCAGGGACGGGGGAGCCTGTTGGGCTACCGTCGGTGGGGTCACACAGAGTCAGACACGACTGAAGTGACTTAGCAGCAGCAGCAGCGTTCCTTTGTCTAGACCACAGTTTATTTACCCATTCAGCTACTGAGGGATGTCTTAGTTGCTTCAAAGTTTTGGCAGTTAACTGTAAGGGTGCCATAAACATCCATGTGCAGACTTCTGTTTAGACAAAGTTTTCAGTCCATTTGGGTAAATACTAAGGATTGTGATTTCTGGTAGCTCAGCTGGTGACGAGTCTGCCTGCAATGCAAGAGACTGCAGTTCAATTTCTGGGTCAAGAAGAGCCCCTGGAGAAGGGATAGGCTACCCACTCCAGTATTCTTGGGCTTCCTTAGTGGCTCAGATGGTAAATAATTCACCTACAAATGCAGGAGATGCAATAGACATGGGTTTAATCTCTGGGTTGGGAAGATCCACTGGAAGAGGAACGGCAACCCACTCCAGTATTCTTATCTGAAGAATTCCATGGACAGAGGAACCTGGTGGGCTACTGTCCATGGGGTCGCAAAGAGTCAGACACAATTGAGCAATGCAGGAGATGAAAGAGATGCAGGTTGAATCCCTGGAGGAGGAAACGGCAACCCACTCCAATATTCTTGCCTGGAAAATTCCATGGACAGAAGAGTCAGGTGGATTATAGTCCATGGGATTGCAAAAGAGTTGGACATGACTGAGCATGTACGTACTCACATGGCAAGACTGTGTTAAAGTTTGAAAGGAACTGTAATACTGTCTTCCAAAGTAACTGTACCATTTTCCATTTCAACCCACAATGAATGAGAGTTCCTGTTACTCCACATCCTCACCAGGATTTGATGTTGTTAGTGTTTGGGATTTTGGGTAGTGTAATAAACTTGTAGTGCTATCTCACTGTTGTTTTAATTTGCAGTTCTCTAAAGCAGGTTTTAGAAAAGGCAGAGGAACCAGAGATCAAATTGCCAACATCCGCTGGATCATGGAGAAAGCAAGAGAGTTCCAGAAAAACATCTATTTCTGCTTCATTGACTATGCCAAAGCCTTTGACTGTGTCGATCACAATAAACTGTGGAACATTCTGAAAGAGATGGGAATCCCAGACCACCTGACCTGCCTCTTGGGAAACCTGTATGCAGGTCAGGAAGCAACAGTTAGAACTGGACATGGAACAACAGACTGGTTACAAATAGGAAAAGGTGTACGTCAAGGTTGTATATTGTCACCTTGCTTATTTAACTTCTATGCAGAATACACCATGAGGAACGCTGGGCTGGAAGAAGCACAAGCTGGAATCAAGATTGCTGGGAGAAATATCAATAACCTCAGATATGCAGATGACACTACCCTTATGGCAGAAAGTGAAGAGGAACTCAAAAGCCTCTTGATGAAAGTGAAAGGGGAGAGTGAAAAGGTTGGCTTGAAGCTCAACATTCAGAAAACAAAGATCATGGCATCTGGTCCCATCACTTCATGGGAAATAGATGGAAAAACAGTGGAAACAGTGTCAGACTTTATTTTTTGGGGCTCCAAAATCACTGCAGATGCTGATTGCAGCCATGAAATTAAAAGACTCTTACTCCTTGGAAAGTTATGACCAACCTTGATAGTATATTAAAAAGCAGAGACATTACTTTGCCAACCAAGGTCCATCTAGTCAAGGCAATGGTTTTTCCCGTGGTCATGTATGGATGTGAGAGTTGGACTGTGAAGAAGGCTGATCGCCGAAGAATCGATGCTTTTGAACTGTGGTGTTGGAGAAGACTCTTGAGAGGCCCTTATACTGCAAGGAGATCCAACCAGTCCATTCTAAAGGAGATCAATCCTGGATGTTCATTGGAGGGACTGATGCTAAAGCTGAAACTGCAATTCTTTGGCCACCTCATGCGGCGAGTTGACTCACTGGAAAAGACTCTGATGTTGGGAAAGGTTGGGGGCAGGAGGAGAAGGGGACGTCGGAGAATGAGATGGCTGGATGGCATCACCGACTCTGTGGACATGAGTTTGAGTGAACTCTGGGAGTTGGTGATGGACAGGGAGGCCTGGCGTGCTGTGATTCATGGGGTCGCAGAGAGTCGGACACGACTGAGCGACTGAACTGAACTGAACTGAACTGAATGACATAAAATGGGGAGCATCTTTTCATATGCTTAATTGCCATCTTTGGTTGCAGTGTCTCTCAGCTCTTTGGTCTACTTTTAACTGGGTTGTTCATTTTCTTATTGTTGAGCTTTATGAATTTTTTTTTATTTTGGATAATAGTCCTGTAACAGAAGTTTCTTATGCAAATATTTTCCCAGGTCTGTGACCTGTCTTCTTGTCTTAATCAATAATATTTATTCATCTTGATTACATATTTAAATGATTTTCTAAAAGAGAATGATTAAGCTTTGATATACTGAATTAAATAAAGGATATTATTAAAATTCATTTTTCTATTTTACCTTTGACTTTTCTTAACGTGGCTAATAAAAATTTTTAAGTTTATAAGTGACTTTGACATTTTTGCTCAGATTTTATTCCTATTGAGCACAGTAGCCTAGAATATTACACTAGTCTTTTGAAAAATTTCTGATTTCATTGTGAAGCCTGCTGCAGAAAGCAAGTATCAAGAGTTCTGAGATAAAAGGTATAGTAATGAAGTGAATTGTGCAAACCATTGAAAATAATTTACTGAAAAAAATGATCACTCTATGTTATCGCAGTCAAGAAGACTATCATGAAAAAAGAAAAAGTTGCCCCAAGTCGATTACACTAGCAAAAGCAAATGTTTTTGTTTTTATTCAAGATTGAATATCTATAGGATTATGGCCTCATAACAGGAACTGAATGTCAAGTATTTTCTTCATTTCTAAAGTCATGCATCTGTAGACTTTCTTAAAATGACTGTTTGCCCCCTATACATCAGACATCACTTCTTACCTACCTCCCTCAGATCCTTTTGGATTTGAATTCTTCTGTTTCAATGCCTGGCCTTCTTGTTGCTTGAGTAGCTCTCAGTAGTCATGGAGAACATGGGGCCCCAGAAGTCCTGGTTCCTCCTGCCATCAGTAGACTTCAATGAAGAACCACACTGTACATGATGTGGTTATCTGGATGACTGTCAGTGTAGTCAGGTGATGCAGTCCAGATCCATGAAGAGGGAAAGAGGGGGCTTCCCTTTAATAGATCTTCATCAGTAGGAACCAGAAAATAGCAATTATGCAGAGATTCATCCCTTCACACTTCTTACTCTCTTCTGGCTCAGCCATCTAGAGTGAGCCTGCAAAGCAGTGAGCCTGCCCTATAGAGCATAGGGCAGTACACTGACCACTCCCAGGTGCTTCCTCATGTACCTGCTGCTGCAAATGTCTGATTCCAAACTTAGGATGTGAACTATAAGTGGAACAAAAGAGAAGAAAAGCTGTCAGTGAAAAAGTAGTTGAGGTCATGGAGCAAAGGCCTCACAACTTGGAGATGATAACTGGAGTGGGGACAGAAAAAACAGATTTCTCCAATTAAAAAAAATTGTTTATTTCAAATTAAAAGATTTCTTTTTAATTTTCATACGAAATGAGAGAGACTACCTTTCTAAAGTATATTTCCAAATTCAGTTAACTGTCTCAAGTTGCACTAAACTAGCTTCTGTAAGTACCAGTTGACCCATTTTTTCACTATCAGTTCAGTTCAGTTCAGTCGCTCAGTCATGTCCAACTCTTTGCAACTCCCTGAATCGCAGCATGCCAGGCCTCCCTGTCCGTCACCAACTCCCAGAGTTTACCTAAACTCATGTCCATCAAGTCGGTGATGCCATCCAGACATCTCATCCTCTGTCGTCCCCTTCTCCTCCCGCCCCCAATTCCTCCTAGCATCGGGGTCTTTTCCAATGAGTCAACTCTTCGCATGAGGTGGCCAAAGTATTGGAGTTTCAATTTTAGCATCAGTCCTTCCAATGAACACCCAGGACTGATCTCCTTTAGGATGGACTGGTTGGACCTCCGTGCAGTCCAAGGGACTCTCAAGAGTCTTCTCCAACACCACAGTTCAAAAGCATCAATTCTTTGGCGATCAGCTCACAGTCCAACTCTCACATCCATACATGACCACTGGAAAAACCATAGCCTTGACTAGACGGACATTTGTTGGCAAAGTAATGTTTCTGCTTTTTAATATGCTGTCTAGGTTGGTCATAACTTTCCTTCCAAAGAGTAAGTGTCTTTTAATTTCATGACTGCAATCACCATCTGCACTAATTTTGGAGCCCCCAAAAATAAAGTCTGACACTGTTTCCACTGTTTCCCCATCTATTTCCCATGAAGTGATGGTAACAGATGCCATGATCTTAGTTTTCTGAATGCTGAGCTTTAAGCCAACTTTTTCACTCTCCTCTTTTTTACTATACAGTTAGAGTTAAAATAGCATTCCTCCAATAGAAAGCTAATCTGACTTATTCTTAGGTCAGCTCCTGCTAGTTGTGAATGTGACAGGAAAGTTGTCTCATTAGTGCTCTGAACATGCTTGTGTTAGAAGACTTAGCATCCTATTTTACTTTGCTATTTGACATTTTTCTCTTTAATGTGTAATCTATTGAGAGAAGCAAATCCTCAACTCATCCTGCTCAGTGGTAAGTAAAGAAATTGCTAATTATCTCATCGTGAATCCACAAGTACTATAAAATCTGGTTTGGGTGTTTTGTCTACAGTATTATTGAACTAACACCCGTTTCTTCATGTGTTGATATAGAGGTGGATTGTCTACTGATACAAGCCTTTGTATTTGTACTGGGCATAATAATTCAGAATACAAAGGAAAAGTTCCTTCAATTGTTTGTAAGTAGCTGGGACACAGTTTTGGCACATTTTCATGGGAGCATATTTAAAAAGCAGCTGCTGAAGAATAAAAAAATAAAAAAAAAACCAGAAAACTGGAAGAGAACATAATATACCCAAGTGAAGGATCCCTTTTAAAAGAAAAGTCACCTATAGTATAGAATAGGGAACACTACTCAGGGCTCTGCGGTGACCTAAATGGGAAGAAAATCAAAAAAAGAAGGAATATATGTATACACACAGCTGATTCACTTTGGGGTATAGTAAAAACTCATTATAAAGCAAGTATATTCCAATAAAAATTAAATACAAATTAAAAAGAAGTCACAAATGGGCCAAATTTTGGGCTGAATTCCGCTCACAGACAAGTTTTCTTCAGCTTATTTAATTTTTTTAAATAAAGTGAATTAGCTGCCAAAATTTAAAAATTGACAGATTTCACACAATAATGCAATCCATATTTCTGACTTCTGAAGAAGAGGTTTATGGAGCAAATTGGTCCTTTGTTCCATGTGGCTTCTATTGTAGGAAGCAGAGGAGCATGCTCTGGCCAGTTCACCTTGATCTACTTCCCTCATCATTTTACCTGCTTGCCACCTGAAGCTATTGATGTTTGCACTCTCTGTTAAGAATTTCTCCACTTTTAAATTGCATCTGCAAAGAAGGCAATGGCAACCCACTCCACAGTTCTTGCCTGGAGAATCCCAGGGACAGGAGGGCCTGGTGGGCTGCCGTCTATGGGGTCGCACAGAGTCGGACATGACTGAAGCAGTTAGCAGCAGCAGCAGCAGCAAATTGCATCTGAGTTGACAGACATATCTTTACCATTGAAATCTTCTAGGACAGTGGTTCTCAAATTTGACCACATGCTGAAGTCAACTACAGAGCTTTAAACATTCTCATGTGTTACTTGAAAATGGCATCCTAACTCCTGTGTTAAGCCACTCCAGTACTCTTGCCTAGAAAATCCCATGGATGGAGCAGCCTGGTAGGCTGCAGTCCGTGGGGTCGCTAAGGGTCGGACACGACTGAGCGACTTCACTTTCACTTTTCACTTTCACACATTGGAGAAGGAAATGGCAACCCACTCAAGTGTTCTTGCTTGGAGAATCCCAGGGACGGGGGAGCCTGGTGGGCTTCCATCTATGGGGTCACACAGAGTCGGACACGACTGAAGTGACTTAGCAGCAGCAGCAGCAACTCCTGTGTGTAAATTTTGTCTCAAATTGATGAAAGCAACAATTCTCAAGTGTCTTCCAGAGAATGTACCACAGGGAAAGCTGCCTATAGTTGTTTTTCTCCAACTTGTTTGTAGACTGGGCTCCATGGTAGATTGTACTGTCTAAAGATGGTCCCTAGATATCTCCCAGTTCATATATTTTTAAAATTTGCCCTCTCTTTATTGAGATAGAGCTGCACTTGGGTCTGGGAAAACTTGTAACTCATTTGTAACCAGTGGAATGGAATGGGAGTGACTCTGCTTTTGAGACAAGGAAATACGAGGTGATGTTATTTCTACCTTTTTCCCTAAGACTCTTACATTTGAAGCCCTGAGACACCATGTAAGAAGAACAACTGCCAGGAGACCACCTTGTAAGGAAGTGAAAATGAGTTGACACAGGAAGAACACCCAGAGAGATGAAAAGAGAGAGAAGCATGCCCGCCCTGCCGTCACAGCCCATCACTGTTCTGGCCGTAGCCATCATCTGGCTACAACTGGCTGAGAGACCCTTAACAGGAACTCCTCACCATAAACTCCTCAAACTCTTTACTAACGGAAATTTGAGTTATAAGAATAAAATCATAGTTGTTGCTTTAAGCCACTAAGTTTTGGGATGATGTATTTATTTAGCAACAGTCAGTGGAACACTTTTATTCCGCTGCTCATTCCTTGCCCCCGAAATGTCCTACTTAATCAGTGGTGTGCTGGTAAATGATTAACAGCCAGATCTCTGGGCAAGAAAGCCCTGATTTGTAGTAGTGCTGGCTGATTGCCTCAGTATCATTTTGACTACCAGTGGGATACAATTCAAAGTAAAGTTGGAAGGAGTTACACAGCAGCACACCATCGTAGCTGTTCCATCATAGTCACAGTAGCTGTAAGTATTCTCAAGAGCGGAGAAGGAAATGGCAACCCACTCCAGAGTTCTTGCCTAGAGAATCCCAGGGATGGGGGAGCCTGGTGGGCTGCCATCTATGGGGTCGCACAGAGTCGGACAGGACTGAAGTGACTTAGCAGCAGCAGCAGCATTCTCAAGAGCATAGATATTAGTAAATTGCAGAAAGTAACTTTAAGATCATTTATCCTTATTTTTAATACAGTTTGCTTAATTTTAAATTTATATAACTCAATATCTAATACTAGCTGTGTCTAACAACAAGGTCACCAAATTCCTGCACAATCAGCCCTCAGCCCAGGACACTATTGTGCTTCCCTTCTCATCACCCCCTTTTTTTTCTGTCTTCCTTATCTTGAAAGAACTGGTCCCACAGAATCTTTGAATTCCACCCTCTCTCTCCATGGCTAGTCATCAGGAAATCCTGTTACTCCACTTCCCTCATGCTTCTCAACTTTCTTCACTTCTCTCCACTTCACATGTGACTATTATAGTCCAAGTATTGAATTTTCTTTCTTTTTTTTTAGAGAAATACAATGGATTTACAATGTTATGTTAGTTTCAGGTATACAGCAATGTAATTCAGTTACACATTTTTCTATATCTTTACCCTTTTCAGATTCCTTCTTTAAATTTTATTTTATATTGGAGTATAGTTGATTAACAATGTTATGTTAGATTCAGGTTTATAGAAAAGCAATTCCATTATACATCTATATGTACCTATTCTTTCTCAAATTCTTTTCCAATTTAGGTTATTACAGAATATTGAGCAGAGTTTCATATGCTATACAGTAGGTCTTTGTTGGTTATCTATTTTATATATAGTGGTGTGGATCTGTTAATCCTAACTCCTAATTTATCCTTCCCATTGCTTTCCTCTTTGGTCACCACAAATAAGTTTCTTTTCTATGTCTGTGGGTCTACATGTATAGAATAGTACTGAGGAGTAGTGCTTAATGGTGTCCAACTCGCGACCTCATGGACTGTAGCCCACCAGGCTTCTCCACCCATGGGATTTTCCAGGCAAGGATACTGAAGTGAGTTGCCATTTCCTTCTCCAGGAGATCTTCCCAGTTCAGAGATTAAAACTGCATCTCTTGTGTCTCCTGCATTGGCAGGCAGATTCTTTACCACTGCACCACTTGGAAAGTTTGCTGCTGCTGCTGCTAAGTCGCTTCAGTCGTGTCCGACTCTGTGCAACCCCATGGACTGCAGCCTACCAGGCTCCTCCATCCTTGGGATTTCCCAGGCAAGAGTACTGGAGTGGGGTCCCATTGTCTTCTCCGGTTTGAAACCTGAGTCATCCTAAATTCCCCCTTCTCCTTTGCTTTCCGCATCAATTCCATCACCAACTTTTTGTGCTGATTTTATCTCCTAAATATTTTCTGGAGTGTTTTGTGCCCAATCCCCAGCACTCCCCCCACCCCACCATGTTGAAGCCCTAAATCTCAGGGCGACTGTCTTTGGAGACAGAGTGCCTTTAGGGAAGTAGTTAAGGTTAAATGAGGTCACAAGAGTGGGACCCTGTTTGATAGGGTTAGTGTCCTCTTAAGAGACCCCAAAGAGCTGGCTCTCTCCACATGAACACACAGAGGAAAGGCTAAGTGAAGGCAGAGCAAAAAGGCAGCCCTCTGTCGACTACAAGCAAGAACCCAGAACCCAAATCTGACAGCATGAAGGTCTTCTACTTCTAGTCTCCAGAGCTGTGAGAAGATAAACTTCTGTTGTGAGGCAACTCAGTCTGTGGTACGGGTTATGGCAGCCCAAGCAGACTTCCCTCCATTGGCTTCCTGTACCCAGGGCAGCTCATCTGTCATAAATAAATACTCTTATATCTTTTCTTTTAGATTCCACATATAGGTGATATCATGTGACAGACAATGGAATCTTCAGTTCAGTTCAGTTCAGTTCAGTTGCTCAGTCGTGTCCGACTCTTTGCGACCCCATGAACCACAGCACGCCAGGCCTCCCTGTGCATCACCAACTCCCAGAGTTCACTCAAACTCATGTCCATCGAATCGGTGATGCCATCCAGCCATCTCATTCTCTGTCGTCCCCGTCTCCTCCCACCCCCAATCCCTTCCAGCATCAGAGTCTTTTCCAGTGAGTCAACTTGTCTCATGAGGTGGCCAAAGTATTGGAGTTTCAGCTTTAGCATCAGTCCTTCCAATGAACACCCAGGATTGATCTTTAGAATGGACTGGAATGGAATCTTACTCAACCATAAAAAGAATGAAATATTGTTATTTGCAGCAGCATGAATGGACCTAGAAATTATCACACTAGGTAAAGTAAACCAGACAGAGAAAGATAATAGATTTTTTTCTTTCCAGATTATTTTAGTGACTCCCCAGCAGCCTCTCTACCTTTTGTCTTCTCCTTATTGCTTCTTCTCTCTGACCTCGGGGTCACTTTTCAAACCATGCTGTGTTTATCCAAGCTGTTCCCATTCTTAAGGCTATGAGGAGCAATGGCACAAATCACAGTATTCCTTCCATGTGATTTCATTATCTGGTGGAGACAAATAGAGGAGTTCCCCTGGGGCACATGCAGGATTTATATTCACATCTGTAACCATGCAGTGTCTTAATTCAGATAGCATAGTTTGACAAATATCCTGAATTTTCCTTTGGAATGTTATCTACCCTGCTTGTGGAATTTCACTACAGTTGAGGTAAATTGTTCATAGCTCATTTCAGAGATATTTCATCTTTGTATTTATATTCTCTAGCTAATACCACCAATGGAAATTGAAATATATTTGAGAGATATTTGGTATTGTCTAGAGATTAGTCTTTTACACCCAAAGATAGAACAGGAGTAATGCAATTATGGACACTTGATTTAATGTTTGGAGAAAAGTTTCCCTAGAGAGCGATGTCACTTTGATCAAACTTAATTTAAATAATAGAATCATCTGGGGCTGATTTCTGTGGATATCAAATTAAAAAGAAAATCAGCTTGTTTACTCAAACTCTACCTCTAAGCTGTATCACTTCATTTAAGTAACAGCAGCTGCATAAGCAAAAATATATTGGATTTTTTATTAACCCTAATTCATATATTCAGTATCTTAATCTTAATCCTAAAGTACTTAGGTTCAGCAAGAGTTGCTAAAATGAATAAAATTCATTGGATCATAAAAGAAGATAGAAAAGTTAAATGATCTGAAATACGTTTTATATGAGACTTTCATTTTTCAATAAAGCTTCAGAAAACATGCCTATATTCTACAGGATAGAATATATTACAGTCACATTGGAGATTTCAATAACTTCTGATGTTCACAAAAGATTATTTAGGTGTTTATAACTGAAGGGAAATGTTTTCCATCAAAATCTGCTGAATTATGTTTTCCAGGAATATCTTTCCAATACAATCTTCATGCAGTGGGCAAAAAAGAAAAAGCTTTAGAAGACAATCTATCTTGGAAAGAATAACAGATTTTGCTGAAGGATCTTCATGTTCTTAATTCTTATATAGAGAGTTTTTCAGTCCTTGAAAATCTGCCTCAACACAGACACAAATGCTGTTTTTCCCTTCTGGTGTCTGCCTACTGAATGCTAGTTTGTGCCTGTCAACCATATCCAAGTGTTGTCAGCCCCCCATTTGTCAAAGGCACAAATGCTACCTGCAAGGCTTTACTGCTGCTGCTGCTGCTAAGTCACTTCAGTCGTGTCCGACTCTGTGTGACCCCATAGACAGAAGCCCACCAGGCTGCCCCATCCCTGGGATTCTCCAGGCAAGAACACTGGAGTGGGTTGCCATTTCCTTCTCCAATGTGTGAAAGTGAAAAGTGAAAGTGAAGTCGCTCAGTCGTGTCCGACCCTTAGCGACCCCACGGACTGCAGCCCACCAGGCTGCTCCATCCATGGGATTTTCTAGGCAAGAGTACTGGAGTGGCTTGCCATTGCCTTCTCCAAGGCTTTACTGCTTCACCTCAAAAAAAAAAAAAAAAAAAATCACATTTCCACACAACCGTAATGGAACTTCTTGGTATGTCACTTTGTTTTCATTGTTTCCCAAATAAACTGGGATAGATTCTGAGCTTCCAGTAGAAAATAAATTAGGATGAGCCATTATAGGGTGTTACTTAGATTCTTATGGTGTGCACTCATCATGTGCTACCATTATTTGCTACCAAGAACACTGATGTACACTTTAATGGTGGTTGAAATTTACTGAGCACTGACTGTATCCCAGGTCCAGTGTTCAGCATTTTATATTTTAACTCATATATATTCCCCTACAAACTCTAGGAGGCATAGATACAATGATCATGCTTTGAAATTTATTTAATATTATTACTGGAAAGAGGTTTAGATTAATTCAAAGAAGGGTAACATCTCATTTATCAACCAGCAAAATGCTGTAGCTTGATCTTAGAGCTTCTAAACATCAACATTGATCCCCCACCTAGCATTCACTTTTTCTTTTTAGTTAAAAGTAAGTCAGATATAACATGTCCCATTTTGAAATCACAGTGTACAGGAGCATGGATTAGAAAGAACAGAGATGCAGACACCAGTGTCAATTCTGTCATCCCCCTGTATGATCCTGCATTGATGGATTCATTTCTTTGATTCAATTTATTTCCATGTAAAATGGTTAGATACTTACTTAAAAGAGGTTTTGAAGATTTAAAAGTTAATGATACATAATTAGCTGACACCTAGTGAGTTCTTAAGAGATATTGGCTCTCTGACCTCTTCTGTCCTGGCAATAACTTCTTCCTGCATTTGAGGTTAATTAAATTTAATTTTCTATATGACAAAGATAGAACATAAAGTCTTTTTCAAAAACCATCTGTAATTTCAAAGGAGGAGTACTAGACTTGAATCCAGGTATCCTGAGTTTGACTCTTAAATGGAGCAAACAGTATCTCAGGTGGAGTCTTTTAACTGCTTTGAACTAGCTTCATTGTTTGTAAAAATGTACATATAAGAAACTCACTTCCTCATGAATATTTCATGTAGTTAAAGCCACTGAAAAAACTCTTTGAAACTCAATGTAGTATTATAACATTTGTGAAATGACTTTGTGTCACACTTGTACAGGTATTTTTGAGCATTTTTTTTAAACTAGATAGTTGACCACAGCTATTTGTGATCATTAGCAACAGAACCTAAGCCAAGATCAACCGAGATCAACCTAGAAGAGTAAAGTTAACAATGTGAATTTAAATTCTTGAAAATATAATAAATACCTGTTGTTATGTCTTTAAGACTAAAACCATTTGTTACACAATAGCTTACTGATACATCTGTATTTTAAACTCTGGTCCATTTCCTACTGATTCTCTGCAAGTTCCCTAATTCTCCTGGTCCAAAATAATTTCATCTTCTTCTGAATGTCTATGGCATACAACATTTCCTCCACTCGGTTTTCAGTTCAGTTGCTCGGTCCTGTCCGACTCTTTGTGATCCTATGGACTGCAGCATGCCAGGCCTCCCTGTCTGTCACCAACTCCCAGAGTTTAACTCAAACTCATGTCCATTGAGTCAGTGATGCCATCCATCCATCTCATCCTCTGTCGTCCCCTTCTCCTCCTGCCCTCAATCTTTCCCAGCATCCGGGTCTTTTCAAATGAGTCAGCTATTCACATCAGATGGCCAAAGTATTGGAGTTTTAGCTTCAACATCAGTCCTTCCAATGAGTATTCAGGATTGATTTTCTTTAGGATCGACTGGTTGTATCTCCTTGCAGTCCAAGGGACTCTCAAGAATTTCTCCAACATCACAGTTCAAAAGCATCAATTCTTTGGCGCTCAGCTTTCTTTATAGTCTAACTGTCACATCCATACATGACTACTGGGAAAACCATAGCCTTGATTAGCTAATTGACAATTAATACCTCAGAGTGAATGCATATATTTTTATATCCCCAATCACATAACAATTGCCTTGTTTAAGAGAATCTGGTCCTCATTCAATCCATAGTTTCTAACTCATGACTTTATGCAGCTCAGGGAACATATAAATATTTATTCCTTTGATTAACACACTTGTTTAGACCACATCTGAGTTTTTAAAATAAAGTGGCATTATATTCACTCTACAGCACTAGTTCTTAACAATTCTGACTTAATTAAATTAGGATGAGTTCCAGGTATTGGTATTTCAGATCATAGTTTATATATATTACATATATATATAAATATATGTCTCCAGGGTTAACAGTCACAACTTTCAGCTTGGCCCTGAATGGATTAAGTCTTTAAGCGACTTTTTATAAGGCAATGGGGATTTCCCTGGCAGTCCAGTGGTTAAATCTCTCTGCTTAGACAGCAGGGGTTGAATGTTCAATCCATGGTCAGGGAACTAAGATTCCTGCATACTATGATCCCACAAGCTGGGTGATCAAAAAACAAAAAGCATTTCTCCTGATATATTTACTTGTTCCAGGCAGAAACCATTGACTACCCCTTAAAAAATATGCTCAGAAACCATTGACTACCCCTTAAAAAATATGCTCCGTCTTTTTGTTAATTGACATCCTCCTGCACCAGTCATTCAGTTCCTGGGTCTCATTCCTATTCCCAAGCAGAGATACGTGAACTCTCTGGTTCTTTTTATACTTTAAATGAAACAAATCCTTTAAAATCAAATTGATTCAGCAGAGAGGAAGAAATAGTGTAGAGTGGTATGTTGGTATTTTTATAACTTCTAAGTGAACAATCCATTTTAAATGATTAATTCCATTACACTGCAATTTATGTCTAGTGCTAGCTAATGAAACAAATTAGTTTCACCATCAATTCAATCCTCTTCCCTTTCTCGCACACTCTCATTAGCTTCATCCTGAAAGTTTTGCTGCAATAATTTCTCTGTCACACGAGTTGTACCATTACTGGACTTTCCTTATTGATTACTGAAAATTCAGATGTAAAAAAGATAGATGAGCAGGAAGTTGGCTACCAGGACCAGTTTACAGTCTGGGGCAGAAAAAAAAAAAAACAAAAAACATCAACAAGATATTTATTCTCTTGTCTGTTTATTTTCTAGAGGAAATGGTATATTTCTGACCCTACATACATTAAATAGCTCTGACAGATACGTAGGTTCTAAAACAGTTTTCGGGAATGATTTATTGATTTATTCCATTAAACAATTATGCTACAAATGTTGCAATACCTTTCTATATGTATAGTGCTTTCTCATCTACTATCTTTAATCTTCATGGAAAACCTAAGAACGCAGAAACGTAGACACTTTAAATATGCTCTATTAATAAAGAAACTATAAGTCAAAGGGTATATACAAGTGACCTTAGGCTCCTTAGTGAAACCAGACTTTTCCTTTCCCCATTATCCTTCAAAGGCAAGAATCATAAATCAAGAAGGTGGATTGGGGGAATCTGACTGGTAAGATGTGAAGTAAAGAGAGATGGTTCTGTGTCAAAAAGAACTATCTCATCCATCCTTTCAAATACTGGAATGGAAAACTTCACCCTGAATGTTCCACTAAAGGCCCACAGTATCCGAAATGCCCACACGTTAAGGTACACATTATCTGATATATCAAGCAATATTTTGAATACATAATTCCTTGAGTCTCATGGAGGCAACATTTAAATCCAATTTCCCCCAGATGCACATATCATATTAAATTAATGTGTCTATAAAATTAGGCAACAAGTCACACAAGTCTAGCATGAATACATTTTGACGGTCAAGGGAAGAGTGGATTCAAAGGCTCTTTAGAAAAGAAACCAGAGGAATATTGAAACAAGGGTCCTTGGAGTTAGTATTCAGAGAAGGAGGATGGAAATTGGGTGATGCACCAGCCAGTACCCCAAACACTTCAAGGAGGATATGGGGTCAGCATTTCCTGCTCCATTATTTGCAGAGTGCCATACCTTGAGAGCATGAAGTAATGTAAAGGATATCGACTTGGCAATAAGAGAGGAGAAATTCCTTTCACCATTGTATCAGCTGAAATATACTGAAAAGCTGTTTCATATTTCTGAGACTCTGTGTCATTATTTCAGAAAAATATGTAGCCATTGAGTAAATGAACTAAGAAGATTTAAAAATTTCCCCAGAATATGGGTACTCAAAAATGCTTTCCCCACTTCCCCCTCTTCCTTTCTTACTCTTAGGAACTATTACATTCCCCAAATCATCTAAGTTGTAAAATATTTATCTTTTAGTAATTAAAAGTTCAGAATATGCAGTCATATATGTGCATGCATGCTCAGTTGCTCAGTCATGTCTGACTTTTTGTGACCCCATGTACTGTGGCCCACCAGACTCCTCTGTCCATGGCATTCTCCAGTCAAGAATTCTGGAGTGGGTTGTCATGCCCTCCTCCAGGGGATCTATATTCCTGACTCAGGGAGGGAACCTGCATGTCCTTCTCCTGCATTGGCAGGCAGATTCTTTACAGCTAGTGCCACGTGGAAAGCCCTGTAGTCATATATGCTAGAGGACAAATCTTGCCTTTATCACTTATAACTGTAATCTTGGGTGAAAAATTTAGTCACACTATTTCAGGTATGTGTGAATTCCTCATTTATAAAATAGTACATACTCCATTGTTGTTATAGTAAAGAATACATGAAGAAATATAGGAAAGATCTCAGTGCATGGTTTATAGTAAGTCCTCAGCAATCTCTCCCCATTCCCCACTTTATTGTATGGTACCTGAAGGATCTCAACCTTTGCTCTGTCTCCTTCACAAGCCTCTTCCTGGTAGTATGCTGGTCACCACCTATGGACAACCTAGGTTTGGCTGATGTCCCCTTTTTTGAGGCAGAGTGCTTTTGTCTCAATCCGCTAGCATATGTTTCCTTTCATTCCTCCTGGATGGACAAACTGTTTTTCTAGTGACAGAAGGACAGATGTATCCACCCACTGAGTATCTTCACTCCTGGCAAGACCAGCCAGGTGTTTCTAGGCTTTTGGAACTTTGTAGGTGATGCCTATCCTCATAGCCATTTTCAAGTTGAAGCCTCACGCTTAATCATTCTATGATTTGCATATATGAGATGAATTGGCTCATTTCAGCTTTAAACGGATAGTGATGATCATATTTTAAAGTGAAAAGAATATGACTTGAAATATAATATTTATATTTTTCTCTTTGGTGTGTATTCTCAAATGGAATATCTGTTACTTATATATTCATAATTCAGATAGAATCAGCATGTGAAACCTGTTCAAAGTTAGACAATATATTGGAATATATTGAATATGTTTTATTTTAAAGTCAAGATGATTAAAACAAAAAGACATGTTCAGCTATTTAATTTTTTAAGCTAAACCAATTTGGAGAACTCTGGCTAAATTGCAGACAGCAGGTTTTACTGCTAACATTCTAATAGTCAATCAATCCTTTGGTGAAAGTGATTTTCTTGCCTCCCAGCTGCATTTTGTTCTGATTTCAAGCACACTTCAGCATATTAAGTGTTTATAAATTTTCAATACTTATTCACAGTTTCTTAAAGTTTTAGAAAACTCCTATCTCACATCAATTTTAAGAGTTCTTGATCATTGATCTTATTCTGAGATTCCTGATGGAAATGGAGTTTAGTGACTGAATGAAGAATAGAGGTTCACTCACATCTCTGCCCCTTTCCTTGTTGGCTCTTGGACTTTGGGTGAGGGGTAGATTTTCCCTGAGAACAGATGCCTCCAACAGCTGGCTCTGAGGTTTAGTGGGACACAAAGTATGGGAGCCAGCCCTCACATGTGGCCCTTGGGAAAACAAGAGAGAAGACCCTAATATATATTTATTTGAGGGTGGGGAAGGATTCTTTTTCTTTGATCTCTTCTCTCAGTATTCAGCAATAACTCCAAAGAAATAATTTGTCACTAAATAATACTCCATTCACCCAGAATTACAGGTACTAAAGGTGTTCCCACCAATATTTCAATTAAAACCAGAAGTTCAGGGCTAGTAGTCATATGTACTTTGATAAATAAAGTTGTCTTATATTTGAAAGCTGTCACTATGCCTACATAGTGAAAATCCTACAAAGGAAATAATAGAGGAAACTTCATGCTAAAATATAAACTACTGACCTGAACCTACAGGTTAAACTTAATCATTTCTATTTGTATTTCAATTACTTCTCCTTCTCATCAATAGAGAAAAAAATAAGTGATTTATAAGAGAGCTACCTCTATCCACATCACAAAGACAGTGCTACCAAATATTATTATCTACTATTTCAAATCTCTCAGACACAGTGTCTCACTGAGTTCTTTTCTTTTAATTTATTTCATTGAAGCATAGTTGATTTACAACGTTGTGTTAATTTCTGCTGTACAGCAAAGTGATTCAGTTATACATGTATATACATTCTTTTTCATATTTATTTCCGTTATGGCTTATCATAAGATATTGAATACAGTTCCCTGTGCTATACACTGGAACCTTGTTTACACATCATATATATGATACTTTGCATCTACTAACCCCAAACTCCCAATCCATCCCTCCATGACCTCCTCATGGCAAACACAAATCTGTTTTCTATGTCTAGTATCTCACTGGATTCTCACAAAACACTGAAGATCTCCGATACAGGGATTGGAACAGATGAGGAAACTGAGACCCAGAAAGGCTGAGAGACCTTCACGAGATCAGAAAATTATGCAGTGACTGGCTTTGAGCCCTAGCAAGAAAGCAATCCCTTGAGTCTCCGTCTCATGCCTGTTCCGCTGCACCCAGCTGGGCTTAGATATGTCTGCTCCTTCAAGAAATTAGGAGCCTCAGCCAGGACCACATCTGCTGCTGCTGAGCAGAGAGAGGAGAATTGCCAGGGGTGGTTACTGCCATCTATCCACTTAAAAAGCTTCTGTCTCCTGGTCAGCTTCCTCTATGGCAATGGCTCCTTTTCAAATTGCTAGCAAAAGTATTCGGAGAAGGCAATGGCAAGCCACTCCAGTACTCTTGCCTAGAAAATCGCATGGACAGAGGAGCCTGGTGGGCTGCAGTCCATGGGGTCGCTACTAGTCGGACACGACTGAGCGACTTCACTTTCACTTTTCACTTTCACACATTGGAGAAGGAAATGGCAACCCACTCCAGTGTTCTTGCCTGGAGAATCCCAGGGATGGCAGAGCCTGGTCGGATGCCGTCTATGGGTTCGCACAGAGTCGGACACGACTGAAGAGACGCAGCAGCAGCAGCAGCAGCAGCAAAAGTATTACTTTCTCAGACATCATGCTGAGTGATGTCCTGAAGTTTGTTTTATTTTTTCTATCAGTATTTCTCCCGAAAGCTTCCATCCAGTAAGGTCTGAATCATCACTCTAATGGTATAAAAAGATCAAAGAACTGACATTAATTTTTATAACTGTGCAGTTTAAGAGTTCAAATGAATTTCATTGTTTTGCTTCATTATTAATAAATATCAACTTTTTTATCAAGTACTCAAAGAGTTTCCTTTGGTCTTTATGTTTCCTTTAAAATTTGAATTTAAACTGAGACCATCTGTTCCTTGTAAGCACAAAACAGCATGTAGATTGGTCCAGGAGGAAGGTCACAAGTTACACAGGAGATTGTGGGTCTTATTCTCATCAGGTTCTTGGATGTACATAGCAAACAGTGAGCATGAGAAACGGTTCAGTCAGCAAAATGAAGTACAACTAAATACACAACTTCTTACATTTGGACTAGCTCTTCATGTGTTTTGTGTTTGTTTGAGTCTTCTGTGTATGTGTGTGTGTGTGCTCAGTCATGTCTGACTCTTTGCGACCCCATGGACTATAGCCCCCCAGGCTCCTCTGTTTATGGAATTTTCCAGACAAGAATACTGGAGTTGGTTGCCATTTCCTTCTCCAGCGGATCTTCCCAACCCAGGGATTGAACCCACAGTCTCTGAGTCTCCTGCATTGGCAAATAGGTTCTTTACCAGTTGAGCCACCAGGGAAGCCCTTGAGTCTCCCAACATCTTTAAAATATAAACAGTCCAGGTGCTACCAAAAGTCTTTAAATATACAGATCAGGCTCTAGTTCTCTGCTCAACCTGACCAGCCAGTTCAGCCAAACACCATCAAAATAGAGAGACTGGAAATACCCATGATGTGTGCATGTGATTACAACTGCCCTGTAACCCTTCCAGTTCAAAGCTAATGGATCCCTGGGACCCTTATAGGCAATACAGGTAAGCAGGCATCACCCAGGCTGGCACTTGGCAGCATGCAGTAAGTAATAGATCTATTTATTATCAACAGTTGTTGAAAGACCAGGGCAAGATTAGGAGCCATTCAGGCAGGGTAGGTGAACAAGAGGAAGTACAAAGAATACACAACAGATGTGACTCAGAGCTAGCAGGACAGCAACCTGAGAAGATGGAAGAGGACCATTTATCAAGGATCTTCTTCCCCGGAAGTTAGAAGATTCACAGTGGGAAAGGATGCATAGGTCCCTGGAGACCCTGCCTGGGCCATGGCAGCAGCACAGACAAGTCAGGATCAGCGGCAATAGAATGAGGACCTGCTGACACCACATCTGTGAATCTTGCAGGTCTGGTGCCCAGGATTCTGCACCACTGCAGACCTCATGACTGGTGACTCAACCTCTGCTTCCAGGCAACAGCTGGTCTGCAGAAACAAGGCGCTAATTAGAATAATGAGGACAAATCATCACAGTGAATTGATGACTCACCAGCCTCCCCCTGTGGAGAAGGCAATGGCAAACCACTCCAGTACTCTTGCCTGGAAAATCGCATGGACAGAGGAGTCTGGTAGGCTGCAGTCCATGGGGTTGCACAGAGTCGGACATGACTGAAGTGACTTGGCAGCAGCAGTAGCCTCCCCCTGAGCACCATGGTGAGTTTAACAAAGAGGGTAACGCCTAGAATTGCTGCAGACAACAAACATTCCCGAACTTCTATGACACTGCTCATGTCCAGGGAACAGTACAGTAGGAGAAAGACAACTTTCCCTGTTTCAATTTTGGCTGATCTGGTCAATAAAGACACTTGTTTAACTGATTTTTTCTCTTTTCAGATAAGATCTTAGAGGATACATGGCATGACAGCATGACCCACACCATTATTGCAACTGAACCACATACAAACGGTATCTTCCTCAAAAGAAAGAAGGAAAAAGAAAAAAAAAAATACTACAGTGTTCATTTTCTTTCACTCTGATTTCTAAACTACAAGGAAGACTCTAGTACTTTGATAGACATTACATTCTGATGTGTGGTTATGTTTCATTCACCGGAAAGCAGTGAGTACACAGAAAGTAGGTAGCTCATACTTATACTGACACTGTGCTAGGTATGTTATTTTTTTTTTAATTTAAATAAAAATTCACTGGAGTTTTAGTTGACTCACAATGTTGTTAGGTTCAGGTGTACAACACAGTGAGCTAGTTATACATATACATATATCCACTTTTTTTAGATTCTTTTCCTATATAAGCCATTACAGAGTATTGAGTATAGTTCCCAGTGCTATAGAGTAGGTCCTTATTAGTTATCTATTTTTTATATGTGTGTGTGTGTTTACTCAGTAGGCAGAGGCACCAGAGATCAAATTGCCAACATCCGCTGGATCATGGAGAAAGCAAGAGAGTTTCAGAAAAACATCTATTTCTGCTTCGTTGACTATGCCAAAGCCTTTGACTGTGTGGATCACAATAAACTGTGGAACATTCTGAAAGAGATGGGAATCCCAGACCACCTGACCTGCCTCTTGAGAAACCTGTATGCAGGTCAGGAAGCAACAGTTAGAACTGGACATGGAACAACAGACTGGTTCCAAATAGGAAAAGGTATACGTCAAGGTTGTATATTGTCACCCTGCTTATTTAACTTATATGCAGAGTACATCATGAGGAACGCTGGGCTGGAAGAAACACAAGCTGGAATCAAGATTGCTGGGAGAAATATCAATAACCTCAGATATGCAGATGACACTACCCTTATGGCAGAAAGTGAAGAGGAACTCAAAAGCCTCTTGAAGAAAGTGAAAGAGGAGAGTGAAAAGGTTGGCTTGAAGCTCAACATTCAGAAAACAAAGATCATGGCATCTGGTCCCATCACTTCATGGGAAATAGATGAAAAAACAGTGGAAACAGTGTCAGACTTTATATTTTTGGGCTCCAAAATCACTGCAGATGCTGATTGCAGCCATGAAATTAAAAGACGCTTACTCCTTGGAAGGAAAGTTATGACCAACCTTGACAGTATATTAAAAAGCAGAAACATTACTTTGCCAACCAAGGTCCGTCTAGTCAAGGCAATGGTTTTTCCCGTGGTCATGTATGGATGTGAGAGTTGGACTGTGAAGAAAGCTGATCGCCGAAGAATCGATGCTTTTGAACTGTGGTGTTGGAGAAGACTCTTGAGAGTCCCTTATACTGCAAGGAGATCCAACCAGTCCATTCTAAAGGAGATCAATCCGGGATGTTCATTGGAGGGACTGATGCTGAAGCTGAAACTGCAATACTTTGGCCACCTCATGCGAAGAGTTGACTCACTGGAAAAGACTCTGATGCTGGGAAAGGTTGGGGGCAGGAGGAGAAGGGGACGATGGAGAATGAGATGGCTGGATGGCATCACCGACTCTGTGGACATGAGTTTGAGTGTACTCCGGGAGTTGGTGATGGACAGGGAGGCCTGGCGTGCTGTAATTCATGGGGTCGCGGAGAGTCGGACACAACTGAGCGACTGAACTGAACTGAAGTTGTGTCTGACTCCTTGCAACCCTATGGACTGTAGCCCACCAGGCTCTTCTGTCCATGGGATTCTCCAGGCAAGAATATTGGAATAGGTTGCCATTTCCTCCTCCAAGGGATGGATTTTCCCAACCTGGGATGAAACATGTCATCTCCTGTGTCTCCTGAAATTGCAGGCAGATTATTTAACACCTTGCCACCTAGGAAAAGTGAAAGTGTTAGTTGCTCAGTTGTGGACTGTAGCCCGCCAGGCTCCTCTGCCCATGGGATTCTTCAGGTAAGAATCCTGGAGTAGGTAGCCATTCTCTTTGACAGGGGATCTTCCTGACTCCAGGACTGAACCCAGATCTCCTGCATTGCAGGTAGATTCTTTACCATCTAGGGCTTCCCTGGTGGCTCAGAGTGTAAAGCGTCAGCCTGCAATGTGGGAGACCTGGGTTCAATCCCTGGGTCAGGAAGATCCCCTGGAGAAGGAAATGGCAACCCACTCCAGTACTCTTGCCTGGAAAATCCCATGGACGGAGAAGCTTGATAGGCTACAGTCCACGGGGTCGCAAAGAGTCGGACATGACTGAGCGACTTCACTTTCTTTCTTTAACATCTGAGCCACTGGGGAAGCCCTAAGAGTCACTTGGGAAGCATTTTATATATAATAGTGTATATAACCAGTCCAAATGACCATTGTAAAAACATCTAAAAACAATAAATGCTGGAGAGGGTGTGGAGAATAGAGAACCCTCCTACACTTGGTGGGAATATAAATTGACACAGCCACTATGGAGAATAGTATAGAATTTCCTTAAAAAACTAAAGCTAGAGCTACCATACAATCTAGCAACACCACTCCTGGGCATACATCCAAAGAAAACCAAAATTCAAAAAGATCCATGCACCCCAATGTTTATTGTTGCACTACTTTTAATACAATAACAATATAAAGTAAATATTATTAATATCATCTCTAGTTTTTCTTGTGTGTTACACAAGAAAAACTCAGTGTGAGATTGATTATGCAACTTGCCAGTAGTTATACAGAAAAGAAATGATAGGAATAGAGTCAAGGGCACTTAACTTCACAGCCTATATTCTTTCTAACATGAATCCACATGTTCCTATTACTAGCTCCATCTTGTTAAGAACTGACAACCCATAGCACCTCTGCTCTGAGGCATTTGTCTGAAAATTAAAGGCTGATTATTTATAGTTATCAATTAAGACATATAGTAAGACATTGAAGACTACATTAGAAAGATTGGATAAAACTCCCACCTGTGATGGAGAGGACCTGAAATTCTTCCTGCCCTCTGAATTCTGGAAAGTCAGAACACTCGAGTTGCTGACTTTCAATCTAAAAAGTTAATTTTGGAGAAACAAACAAGAAGCCTGTATTTTTTCCAGGTGTCTATGCTGTCATCAATCACATCCCGCTGTGTGTGCACTCTGTCACTTCAGTCGCGTTGGACTTTGTGCCGCTCTATGGACCGCACCAGGCTCCTCTGTCCAGTGGGACTCTCCAGGCAAGAACACTGGAATGGGTTGCCATGCCCTCCTCCAGGGGATCTTCCTGACCCAAGGATCGAACCTGCATCTCTTATGTCTCCGGCATTGACAGGCCGGTTCTTTACCACTAACACCAACTGGGAAGCCCTACATCCCAGATTGACATCTATAAGTTTCAACAAGGTTGGAAGTCCAGTGTAGAAGAAAGAGTTTCCAGAAAATATCATGTCAGTGGGGCCTTTGTGGTGGCCCTTTCAGGCTAGGAAATTACCTACATTTGCAAGGTGGTTGAAGTCATCTAAAAAGCCTTGAAAAACGATGACATATATTACATTCTTTGTGAAGATGAGCCCATGGCTATGATATAGCCAACACAGGTGTGTGAGAAGTTAAAAAAATAACTTCAAGTTTCTAATGGCTTTGGGGAAATAGCATAATTACCCATCACACTGCTTATTCTCAAATTCCAATGATTTTGAGATTCGATGATGACACCCATGTGGTCTTATATTTCAGGCTAGAAGATCAAGCATTATATACATTTTCTCATTTAAATCTCATAATAAAGTTATAAATTAGATAATATTTATTCCCCTTATGAAGAAGAAGAAAGGAGAGAAAAATAAAGTTTTGCAGGAATTAGACAATAACAAGAAGGCTACAATTAAAGCTCTTAAAATTGGGATTCACTATCAGCTTTAATGATAGAATTCCAGGCAATTGAAAATGACTGAGTGTGTATACACATGGATGTGCACATGTGGATATAAATACATATTGAAAAATGAAATGATTTCAATGTTTTTCAAATCACACCACATTACTATGAGAACCTTCTGGCTATTATCTTGAAATGTGCTTTTTTCTTAAGCATAATTGATAGTGGGATTATAAAACTGTAAGCGTCCTGGAGATAATAGCCAAGGCCTTTATTTTATAAAGAATGACCCAAAGCCCCCAGGATGGTGCTGAATTACTCATGACTCACACAGGAAGCTAGTGGCTCAGGCAAGATTTTTTATCAAATCGATTGTTTTCCAAGCTCAGTGTTTATCCTGAGCTTGGATATACAGGATAATATACTGCCCTATACAGATGGCAGAGCATCACATACACACACAGACACACACACACACACAAGCCAGTGAAAGAAAAGCTATTTTTCACCTCAGGTCACATTTCCTTTTACAGAAATCTCCACTGATTCTTCTCCCTCAACACCCAGGGATTCACCCTTATTAGCATGCTCACTGGGGAGACAGAAAAGATGATTAGAAACAGAAAGTGGCAGAAGAGCCGGGAAAACTCCCACTCCTGCCTGCAGCTTTGAATGCCTGTTACTACTTCATTTTCTTTACTTATTCTCCAGAGCTCCTTTTTAAGAAAATCATTCATTGCTTGCCTATTGTAGGCACTAACGAATCTCGGCCCTGGCTGTGAGATGCAGGCAGTCTCCCTGGGAGGGAGGGGGGATGGAGGATGCCTAGTGGAGTCTCCCACTACCCCCTTTTTTTCTTCTGTCTTCAGAAGGAGAAAAGGAATCAGGAAGGAATTCACTGACAATTCAATCAAATAGCAAGGTAGTGACAATATAACAGCTGCCACAAAAAGAAGGGATGAATAGCAGTTCATCCCGCAGAGACCGCCTGTCCCCCCAGCACAGCCAGCATCCGGTCCTTCCCTTGCCTCTTTGAGAAGCAATGCTTTGTGTGCAGCCCAAGCACTTTGCAGAATTAGAGAAATGAAAAGTCCACCAGACCCCAAGCTGGTTTCCCTCGGACTTTGGTTTCGTTCTGCTTTAGACATTTGTGGAGTTGGTGCTTCTGTTCCAGCTGGAGGCGCAAAGTTTCTGTCTGAACTGTAGCGAGGGGTGAACAGAATTCTAAGTCCCTGAGGTGAAAGGTCTGCTGAAACTGCAGGCTAAAACCGAGACTGGGAGCTCAGCCTTACCCAGTAAGGAAAAGCTAGATCATTTATCATGTGCACTGTGTCCCTTTCAGGGCCGGGGTCCTGCCCAGGACCAGGGGTTCCACCATAGATAGTGAAGAGAGAGTCTGGGCCTTCCTCAGCCACCAAGGAGCACAGGCATCCTTGGCCAAGTTACTTCTCCCCTTTGGTATCATTTTCCGACTGTGTTAAATGAATATTTGATCTAAGGAAGCATATTTAGACATGAACTCCCAATCTCCAAAGAAAATTTATAGGAAAGCACTACATGTGGAGCAAACTCAAGCTCCTCCGGTTGAAGCAGTAGGAAGACAGGCTGGCTGCTGATAAGGCAAGGACATTAGAATCATGTCAGAAATGAAGATGTTCACAAAATGTGCATATTCTCTCTTCCCTCATTTTATATTAGACCTACCCTAACATTTGGAAAACAGTCATTGGAATATAATTCTTGATTGCTGAAGCAACCAATCAAAAAAAAGTTATACACTACATAACAACCAGCCATCACTCTCTATCCACTTAATGCTAACACATTTTACTTTACAGTTCTTACTGGTATCTGACATTAGGCTGTGACTTTATTTACTTATGTGTTTATTGTACTTGTCTCTCATTAGCTCACTGTCCATGGGGATCAAGATTCCATCTGCTTTATTAGTCATTATGCTTCTACCACTTAATGCTTGGCACATAATAAATATGTATTGAATATATGCCTGGGTTTCCCAGAATTTGACTGGGATTCTTCCTTGCACCGCTCACTTGTAAATATGTGTGGTCACCTTAAAGTCTAAGCAGTGAAAGAAGCTCCCTTGCCTCTCTCAAAGGGTCATTTTCTTTGAAGGGTTAAAAAATGAGATTTTTAAAAACTTTCCGAAGAATACCAATTCCACACATTTTGTTGCACTAAAATATGATCATCCTTTTCACCAAAATTTCAAAAACAAAAGTGGGATCTCAGTGTGGGATCCAGTAGGAAAGCTGATAAACACAGAGTGGTAGCAACTGGCTGACAGGCTGCCTACTGGTCCAGGGTGGGCAGGAGCCTGAAGCATCCATGGATGAACTGAGCCCAGGAGACTGAAGCTCTGGAATCTGCAGCAAAGAGCAGGCAGCCATGGCTTTCACCCTTCTGAAAGCTTTGATAGCTTCCAAGTACAGTCTGACAATTTGATAAAGTATAAATTGCTGGATCATTAACACAACGCTCCAAAAGAGCTCTCAGAAGGTTTCTTTGCCTCCCAGCAGTGCTCTCAGACTTCTTTCCCTTCCTAGGGGTAATGCTAGTCTTCTCCCTGGAAGGGCCATTGTGCCATAGAGTGAGGGTAGGCTTGCTTTAGAGCTATGTTGTCTCAGTTCAGTGCTGCTACAGTTGTGCTGAGTACTTCTGCAAAAGACTAAACCTCGTCTGAAAACAGGTACAGCTCCCTGCTAAGAGTTTGGACCACTGGAAATGATGTTTGCAAGGTATCAAATAGTAACCAGAAAGCTATTATTTCCTACCAACTACAGGAAATGACAACCCACTCCAGTATTCTTGCCTAGGGAACCCATGGACAGAAAAGACCAGCTGGCTACAGCCCATGGAGTTGCAAGAGTCGGATATGACTTAGCAACTAAACCACTACACTACCATTTCTTTAGTTGATGTCAACTTAGGAGGGCATGATTTATGTATTAATTTCAAGTAACATAAATAAGCATTTCACATGATCACAATACAATATAAACCAAGGATGAAATGTAAACCTTGTAAAATGGAATACAGATATATGGATGTCATTGCCCATGATATATAATGTAAAGAAAATATATTTTCTCTCTCTATCCTCATCCTTCCTTCTTTTATTCTTTTTGCTTCACTTTTCAAAATGACAGAAAAAGTTCTTTCCCATTTTTCTCATAATTCAACTGATAAATATTTATGATTCTCAATATATGACCAATGATGGTAACACATTTCCTATTTGTTTCACATGTATTTTAAATAATGAAAATATGTCCAAGTACAAAGTTTTTATTTAGAATTTTAAGATAGCAGCTGACTCACAAAGTATAACACAATCCTTTTGACAGTGTTTTCATTTTCTCTCTAGAAGGCAATAAACTTAGTGGCTAAAATTTTGGGGTCTGGAGGAGACCAGACTGTTAACTTAAAAGCTGTGTGATTTTGGACAAGTTAATAATCTTTCAAAATTTTGTCTAACTGTAAAATGTTCTAATAGCTCTTATCTCTTGGAGATGCTATAAAATGAAATAATGCAAAACATTTAATATAAAGCTTGACAGAAGCCTTCAAAAATGTTTATTGCCATTATTATTACTTAATTGTTATTATTATATTTTTATCATTAAATACTACAAAGTATGTGTTGGATAAGCAATTATATCTTTAAAACATCTGGCAGAGGTTTTAAAGGTGGATTTCTTTTTTTTTTTGGTACAGAAGGTAAATAATGAGAACCTTGGATTCATGCTTTTGGTCAAAATACTGTTTGTTCCAAACACTATTAAATTTCTCAAAATTAATTCTCATATAATTATGGAAAAACAAAGTTTGCATAATAATAAATATCTGGGTATAATGTAAAACTTTAATGATGTTTATGAATTTTCCCAAACACATGAGTTCAGTCTCCTGAAGATAATTCTGTACTTTTTAAAGCATACAAAGACTTAGATATTTTAATTTCTTAGATCTAGTCAAGTAACAATCATTGATCTCAAGAAGTATCTACCCAAAAAAAAATTTATTTAAAAAAAAAGAAAGCCAAGAGGATGAGTTATTATCAGTCAAGACATTCATAATCGATTAAAGAAAGACCCAAGAACATGAAACACAGTTTGGGTCAAGAACAGAAAATCCTTCAGTGCCTTGACATTCTCATGATTGAGAACCACAGAAAGTGTTATGTGAGGCAATCCCACACAGAAAGTACCAGCATAGGTGTTAAAGAATATACACTCTGCAAGCCAATAGGCTTGGCTTGGGCTTGGGTCACTGATTGATGAACTTTCTCCGATGAATGGCCCAGTTCAGCCACTGGTGGACTTAACCTAATGCAGTTAAGCTTCAATTGTCTCAAACATAAAATGAAACTAATGCCACCAACCTCACAGGATTATTGTTGCACAGGATATAAAGTGCTTGGCACAATAGCGTAGATGGGGCTAGAAATTTGATCTCTTTTCTGGAAGATAATACTTATTCCACAAGTGATAGGATTAGCATCAGAGGGAATGTGGTCCAGCATTTTTCCAGGAAAATGATAGGTTTTTTAAATAGTAGATATTTAACAAAAGCTAAGTAGGAGATAAATCTTAATACAGACATTTAGCATGAATATGAAAAACAGCTAATTTTTCCTCATAAGATCATGATCTTTGTGGTGGATTACTTTTTCTTTTTTTTTTGGTGGTGGTGAAGGGTTTTTTGTTTGTTTATTTGCTTATTGGGGTTTGCTGATTTGTTTTGTTTTGGTCTATAAAAGGTTTCAGTGAGTGTGAGTGAAAGTTGCTCAGTCATGTCCAACTCTTTGTGACCTCATGGACTGTAGAGTCCATGGAATTAACCCACTGGAGTGGGTAGCCTTTCCCTTCTCCAGTGGATTTTCCTGACCCAGGAATTGAACCAGGGTCTCCTGCATTGCAGGCGGGTTCTTTACCAACTGAGCTATGAGAGAAGCCCTATAAAAGGTTTATCTATCTGAAAATAATAAGATTTAACATTTCACTCACTTTGGCTTGCATTTTAGGCTCTGCTAAGAAGCTCCAAAACTTTGGCCACCTCATGGGAAGAGCTGACTCACTGGAAAAGACTCTGATGCTGGGAGGGATTGTGGGCAGGAGGAGAAGGGGACAACAGAGAATGAGATGGCTGGATGGCATCACCGACTCGATGGACATGAGTTTGAGTGAACTCCGGGAGTTGGTGATGGACAGGGAGGCCTGGCGTGCTGTGATTCATGGGGTCACAGAGAGTCGGACACGACTGAGTGACAGAACTGAACTGAACTGAAGTAGATCTTGAAACAAAAATCACAGTAACAGAAAATATATAACTAACGTTGCAAGAACAAATATCCAAAGGCACTGGCAGCCATGGCTCCGGTTGCCAGCTGCTGGAGGCCACGCATTTTCTGGATTTCTGCTCTCTGGCTTTTCTAGTCTGTCCTGTGGGTACCATCCTCCCAGGATTCCAGTGGAGAAAACATCAGCCATGCATCGAAACTCAGCCTGCTCTGCTGATTTCCCAAATTGCCCAAGGACGTTAATATTTCAAAGATGGGTTTTCCATTCCTAGAAAATTCCTAAGTTCCCTGGTCCTTTAATGTATCTGTCCCCTGCTTTAAAGGATTTCATGTTCTATTTTATATATTCTCTGGAAAATGATAGGGTCCACAGGGGGTCTCATTGATAAGATGACTCATTATGTCGACCTTGCAGACAAAGAATTAAATCACAGTGATCCTTGAGACTGACCAAATTGCCCAAATGGCATCCTGTTATCTCACTGACGCCTATCTTCTCAAAGCTGCGAGACCACCAGATTCCAGACCTCCAGCTACGTGACCACCCCTTCAGAGAATTCTTCATCGGTGGGGTATAAGAAGGACTCTGTCAGAAAGAGAGGGCGCTGGTTCTCCTTAAGGGCCAGTCACCTTCTCTTTTCCCTCTAATAAATTTCCCTTTTCTTGACTGACTGCCTGGCTCGCTCTCTTCTTCTCTGCACTCCCCTTACAGGAAAGCCTTAAGTTTAAGTTCTTGCTATCATTTCCCTCCACCCAGATGCCTCTGTCTGCAGGGGAAATGCTTCTTTTCAATGAACAACCGAGGAAATAGTCAATTTCTCACCCCAGGAGGCAAGTGCTACCCTGGCAGGCCCTTCTGGCACAAATAAGGCAAACAGAATATTTGTGGGTTTTTTTATTTTAGGTTTTTGTTTACTGTTTCCTATCTCACAGTCAGGGGTTTTTCACAGAAAAGTATCCCATTTGGGTCACTGGCAGAACAAACCAGGGTGGGAATGGCATGCTTAACCCAGAGTCCAGAGCAAAAATGAGTCTACACCTTAATCTGTCATCTTTCAAAACTTTGCTCTGTAACTGACTTGAATAATTTTTGAAAAGAGGAGAAACATTTTCCCAAAAGAAGCAACACCAGTTTCTAGAGACTGAATTCAAAATCCACATTTAGGTAAGAACACAAAATACACACAATAAATTTACCTGACTCTGCAGGGATACCATGTTGCTAATACCCCCAATTTGCATGACTAATGAAAATACTTAACTTCTTGGTTTCAAGTAGTTTTCTCATGCATTTGCATAACTAAAATAGCTCCCTAATGTGGCCTTTTATCTGGACCAAGGGAGGATGCATTCCAAAGTCAAATACCACTGTGTCCCGTAGGCAGCCGCCAATGACAGAGCTTCAACAAACATCAGATATAGTCTTAATGAACTCCTCATCCATTTCACTTTGTCCCAAAACCAGTAACCCTTGCTGTTCTGTAACTGTAACTAATACTAGTTAGAGCTGAAATTAATTCACCATTTACTGAGAAGCATGATTTACAGTTTTCTAATCTCATGGCCGGAGAAGGCAATGGCAACCCACTCCAGTACTCTTGCCTGGAAAATCCCATGGACGGAGGAGACTGGTAGGCTGCAGTCCGTGGGGTCGCTAAGAGTCGGACACGACTGAGCAACTTCACTTTCACTTTTCATTTTCATGCATTGGAGAAGGAAATGGCAACCCACTCCAGTGTTCTTGCCTGGAGAATCCCAGGGATGGGGGAGCCTAGTGGGCTGCTGCCTCTGGGGTCGCACAGAGTCGGACATGACTGAAGCGACTTAGCAGCAGCAGCAGCAGCAATCTCATGGCAGAGGTTGAGGCCTCGAGGGCTCACGAGATACAAGAACAAACATAAGAGACACATAAAGAGCACAATTAAAGTATTAATAGAAAACATTCACCACAGCAAATTACAAAACTCTGAATGTTCAGAGGAGAAAGAAATTATCTTGTTTAGAAAATCAGAAAATCTTCAAGAACAGAGGGCATTGAATTGGGCTTTGAGGCACTGAATAGATTTACAGACATCTTGATAGCAAAGTAGATGAATATTCCTGGTGGAAAACCTAACGTGATCAAAGTTATGGAAAGTGGAGAACTTGTAAAATGAACAGTATATGCTAAATTAGCTTGTCAGTTACTGGTAAAGATTTAATAAATTAGAAAGTAAAAAAGAAGGGAAAAAAAACTTCAATATCTGAATACTCAAACATCAGTTAATTGTCTTGTACAGAAATAATTTCATTTTCTCCTCATCAGTGCCTACTAAAGGCAAGCGTTAATATCTATACTTTTCTGAGGAGGCAACTGAGAGCAGAGATATATAAGATGACTTTTCTAAAACAAGTTATAGGCTTGTTCTGACAATTCACTGATTTAATTCATATAGAATTTTTAGCAGAGGGCCTGATATTCACCGAGATGGTGGCAACTGTTGAAATATTTAGTATCAATAGTAGGCAACACTAGAAATCAGAAATTCAAAACTCTTCTAAAGGCTGGAATCTTCCTATAAATGTATGCTGTTTCTAATTAAATATTTATTTGAACTAAATGCTAAATTCCAAGACCTAATTGAAATACTTTATCAATTCAGAGTTTCTCTTAAAGGAAACTGGATCTAAAGGATGTATTATAAACTGAGAAAGCAGTTAAATTTAATATTGAGAGTGGGTTTCTCTTTAATAAAGATGTTGATTCCACAGAGATGAAGACCCAGGTAAGTAAATAAAAATGGGATGAAGTTAAGAACTACGACAAGGATGATGTCCTGGAAGGTGTGGGGATTAGTGGAGTAGACATTTGGCCCCATGTGCTCTGTGTGCTGTGTGACTCTGCGGTCCCCTTTGTTGGTTTCACCTGCTTGGGATGATGGATGATTTCCCTTTCAGCTTCAGCATTCTCAGATCCCAAATTTTACACATTATCGGTTCCTGAGTTTGTATTCAAAATTTGTGTGTAGACAATATGTTTTATAGTAGATGGGTGATAGATAATGTTTGCAATCAATCATAATTTTGTGAATGATATTTACCCATTTTTGTATTATGGTCAGGCACTACATATATACATGTCACTGATTAAATAAAGAGGATTCTAGTCCTAGGTGAGTTCTTCCAAACTCGAATGCTCAATGATCTATAGTGTATGCAAATTGGTCCTCATTTTTCCCTGAACAAGGATTAAATTAGTATGTATTGTAAATAACACCTCACAGAGCAAAACCAGGCTGAACAAATAGCAACATTTGGAAATAGAAGCAAGAGATGATGAAATGAAATGCAGCATGAAAAAATGCTCAGAAACGCTACCGAAAAGAACATAAAACAGCAAATTAGCAATTTTTATAATGCATTAAGGAAATGAAAGGAAATCATGAGACCATTTGTGCATTTTGGCCCAAAAAATAGAGATGGTTGAGTTCCTCTAAGCCTGCTCTTATAGTATTTAGTATAAATACTTACAGCATAAAGTGTGTGGGACCATAATTAAAGAACATAGGTGCTGGCTTATGACCTGTTTCCTCTGATCACTTGTGAATAATGACATTTCTCTCCAGGCAGAGGTTTACTCATATATAGAATAGGAAAACTACACCCACCTTTCAGGGACTTGTCTGGTGGTCCAGTGGTTAAGAATTTGTCTTCCTATTCAGGGGACCCTGGTTTGTTCCCTAATCAGGGAACTAAGGTCCCACATGATGCAGGGCAACTAAGCTCACACTCTGCAACTAGAGAAACCTGTGCACTGCAATGAAGGCTTGGCACACTTAAAAAAATTGTAAATTAAAAATAAAAATATGTATATATAGCCACTTTTCAGGTTTCTATGGGAATGCTATCTGTGTAAGATACTTTATAATTTGTAAATTGTGCTATGAATTTCAGTTGTTAAAATTATCATGTTATTTTATATAGAAAAACACATGATGCAGTGTTATTATTATACGATATAATACTCATTTTTCAGATAAAGAAATTAAAACTCAGTGAGGTTATAGTCACAAAATAAATTTAAGAAGTACTGTTTAATAATTGCTTAATAAATATCCAGGCACTGTGTTTCTTTATTCTTTAATTTTTTACAAATATTCTACGAGGTGGATTACCTTATCTCTACACTACAAATGAAGAAACTGAGGCTTGAAGAACTGAAGTGATTTTGCCCAAATCAAACACCTTGGAAAGTGTGAAAATGAGATTTAAAAAGCAGTGCATCTGTTCAGTTTATAGTCTTAGCTGTGATGTTTCAGTGGAGCAACATCATAATTAAGCGTCTTACTATCTGGGAAAAAACTATATTAACCAAAAAAAAAGAGTGTATTTGTTGGTTGGAAGGTGGGTGGAGATATAAACCAGAAGGGTTTACTGTGCTCATCTCTAATGCTGCACAAAGAGAATATCACTGACTAAGCATGGGTCTCAGGCCCAAACTTGGGAACACTAACCTAGCAGCCATAAAAAGCAACCTGAAGGCAAGAGCCTAATAGCAAGTTAAAACCAAGTCCTTAGAACACCAGAGATCAAAATCAGGGAAACCAAGTTCAGTCATCAAAGTCAAAGAGCAGATATAAACCTGGAAGAAAAACATTCCATCAGAAATCACTATAATGAAACAATTATAATGAAAATACTAAAGGGTCAATAGAAAGTATGGAAAGCACAATGAAAGAAATAGGGAATTTCAGCAGAGAGATGAAAACAAGAAAAAAAAGGGCAGATGAAAATATTAGAAGTTAAAAATATAGTAACTGAAGAATCCATTTGCTGGAGTAAGCAGCAGACTAAACAGAGCAGGGGAAAAGATCCATGAACTTGAAAACACATCTATAGAAACTATCAAAACTAAAACACAAGGATAAAAAAGAGTGAAACAATAGACACGCTATTGGAGATCTGAGATATAACGTCAGATATGGAATATATGTGTCACTGGAGTTTCAGAAGGAGGGGGAGGGAAGAATAAGGCAGAACAAACATTTGAAGAGATAATAACCAAGAACTTTCTTATATAAACATAAGGAAGATGGTAAACCAGGTAGCTCCAACCTCTCATTTCCCCACCGAAACACTGAAGAAAAAGTAGAAACTGTCAGAATCCTGAAAAACAGTGAAAGTTTGCACTAACCAAACAAATACTTAATCATGAGGAAGCTGCTTCAAAATGGTAGGTATGTTTTGCGATAATTTTACTTGTCTTTATATCCCCAATGCACCCTTCCCCACCACCAACCTCTCGTGTAGGAATGGACTTGTTCTGGAAGCAATGGTGGCCAGAATTCATAATATGGCATTCTTTCTATACCTCTGGAGGGAGAAGAGAAGACATCATTGACAAATATCATGTACATCAGTTCTAATCTGTCTGGTGTTACCTGAAAAACTAATGCAAAGTGATCATTTTTGTTTCATTAACTCAGAACTCATGCTAGAAAGGCAATGAACTTTGTTTGAAAATACTGCAAAGTGAACCAACAGTCTTTGAGACACCTGTGACAAAAGATTGCAGTCAAAGAATAAACTAGACTGCATGAAGTCCAGAGATAAAGCTGTGGGGAGTTTTTCAGAAAACTAAGACTGTCAGAAGTAGCAGTGTATTCTGGGAATTTAGAAAGCTACATGTGTGCCCAGGGCAAAATGTGGGCAGGCTGAGAAGTGTGAGCTTTCACCTGGTGCTGATGCCTGGAGTCAGTACAAACCTGACTAAGTGCTCAGTTCTGACATGGAGAGATTGGTTTTCTATCCCTTTCTCATTTTATTTTTTGCTGTTTTGTTTGTTCATCTGTTTGCTTTTTTATTTTTTGTTCTTTTAGAATCTTTTAGAACCAGAAATAAATTTTTTGAAAAGATTAAAAAAGTTGGCAAATCTTACAAAGAAAAAAGGAGAGAAGACACAAACAACTAAAATCAGAAATAAAAGTAGGGACATTACTACTAACCTCAAAGAAATAAAAAAAGATTATAAAATAGTGATTTGAAAAATTGTATACCAATAGATTTTATAACATAGATACAATGGGCAAATTTTTATAAACACATGGACGAACTGAACTGTCTCAAGAAAAAGTAGAAAATCTCAAATAAAGAGACTGAATTGGTAACTAAAAATCTCCCAACTAAGAAAGTCTAGGAATAGGTGGCTTCACTATTAAGTTTTATCAAATGTTTAAAGAATAATTAGCAAAAATCCTCCTCTAATTCATCAAAAAGGTAATAACTCATCCTTATTCTTCTATGAAACAAACTGATAACAAAACCAGATAAAGATATGGCAAGAAAATTACAGTCCATCCTTTATGAATATAAATGCAAAAATTCTCAGCAAAATACTAGCAAGTTGAATCCAACAGCATATTAAAAAACCAAGTGAGATTCATCTCAGGAAAGCAGCAGTGGTTCAACAAAATAAAATCAATCAGTGTAATACTCCATATTAATAGTACAAAGAAAAAACATATTATTTTTTTAATTTATACAGAAAACACATTTGAAAAAATCCAAAACCTTTCATAATAAAAACACTTAGAAATGCATTAATAGAAGGTAAATCCCTCAACTTGATAAAGGGTATTTATGAAAAAACACAGCTAACATCATGTTCAATAGTTAAAGACACAAAACTTTTCCATTAATATGAGGAATAAGACAAGGATTCACACTGTCATCACTGCTATTCAATATAGTACAACAAGTTATACCCAGAGTAATTAGGTAGGAAAAAAGTGAAAGGTATTTCAATTGAAAAGAAAGAGCTAAAAATATCTCTATTCACAAATGATATGATCCCATATATAGAAAATTTTTAAAAAATCACCAAGGAAGCTACTATAGTTAATAAATTAAGAAAACTTGCAAGGTATAAGATAAACACACAAAATTCAGTGGTGTTTTTACATATCTACAATGAGCAATCTGACATTAAAAAAAAAATTAAGAAAGCCCTTTTATTTATAATAGCAGTAAAAATAGCTAAGAATAAATTTAATCAAGGAGATGAAAGATGTATACACTAAAAGCTTTAAAAAATATTGCTGTAATTTAAAATTACCTAAAAAAAAAAAAAAAAATAGAAAGCTATCCCACACTGGTAAATAAGAAGGTTAATGATTGTGGAGATATTAATACTATCCAAAGTGCAAATTTCCAGGAGAAATATTAATAACCTCAGATACACAGATAACACCACTCTAAAGGCAGAAAGTGAAGAGGAGCTAAAGAGCCTCTTGATGAATGTGAAAAAGAAGAATGAAAAAGTTGGCTTAAAACTTAACATTCAAAAAACTAAGATCATGGCATCTGGTTCATTTCATGGCAAATATATGGTAAAACAATGGAAACAGTAATAGAATTTATTTTCTTGGGCTCCTAAACCACTGCAGATGATAACTGCAACCATAAAATTAAAAGATACTTGCTCCTTGGAAGAAAACCTATGACAAACCTAGACAACATATTAAAAAGCAGGGGCATACTTAATCCTTAAATTTATTTGCAAGGGGAATTACAAGGGGCCCTGAAATAGCTAAAACAATTTTGTAAAAAGAACAAAATTTGAGGTTCACACTTCCCAACCCCAAAACTTAATATAAGTCTCCAATACTCAAAAGAGTATAGTACTGGCATAAGGATGGACATGTAGACCTACAGAATAGAATTTATAGTGCAGAAATAAACCCATGTATCTATGGCCAATTATTTTAACAAAGTTATCAAATTCATTCAACAAGAAAAGTCCCTTCAATAAACAGTGCTTGTACATGAAAAAATGAAAAAGAATGAAGTTGTACCCTTTCCTCAAACTGTACATAAATTTAACTCAAATTGGATCAATGATCCAAACATAAGAGCTAAAACTATAAATATCTTAGAAGACATAGGGCTAGATCTTCATGGGTTTGGGTTTGGCAATGGATTCTTAGATATAATATCAAAGTATGAGCAATAAAAATATATAATATAGATAAATTGGGCATTATCACAATTTTTCATCATGTTTCAAATGAAAACATGAAAATAAAAAAGAAAATAAAAAAGACAACCTATGGAAGTTGAATAGAATACAAGAAAATATTTGCAAATTATGTATCTATAACAAATAAATATCCAGAATATAAAAAATTCCTATAGGTCAACAACAAAAAGACAATGAATCCTAGTGAAAACAGAAATAGTATTTGAATAGCTGTTTCTCTGAAGATGATATACAAATGGCTTATAAACACATGCTGCTGTTGCTGCTCAGTTGCTTCAGTCATGTCTGACTCTTTGTGACTTCAGGGACTATAGACCACGAAGCTCCTCAGTTCATGAGATTTTCCTGGCAAGAATAGTGGAGTGGGTTGCCATTTCCTCCTCCCAGGGATTGAACTCAGGTCTCCTGCATTGCAGGCAGATTCTTTAGCATCTGAGACATCAGGGAAGCCAGTCATTAATTATTATGGAAATGCAAATGAAAACTACAATGAGATATTAGTTTACATCTACTAGGATGGTTGTAGTTGAAAGAAAAAAGGAAAGAACTGAAAATAAGAAGTGTTGGCAAGGATGTAGATAAATTGGGACACTTGTGCATTGCTGGTGAGAATGTAAAATGGTGCAGCCGTTGTGAAAAAAAGTTCAGTGGTTCCTCAAAACGATAAGTGTAGAATTATCAAATGACAGCAATTGTAGTCCTAGTGATATAACCTAATGGATTAAAAACAAGGGCACAAACACTGCATGCCAGTATTCATTGCAGTATTATTCACAGTAGCCCAAAGGGAGAAACAACTCAAGGGTCAATCAACAAATGAATGGATAAACAAAATGTGAATGCGATATGTATACACAATGAAATATTTTTCAGCTATAAAAAGTAATGAGATTCTGACACGTGCTAAAACACAGATGAAACTTGAAAACATGTTAAATGAAAAGCCACATGCAAAAGGACAAATATTGTATGATTTCACTTATGTGAATCATAAGAATCACCAAATATATAGGGGTAGAAAGTAGATTGAAAGTGACCAGGGACTTAGAGAAATTGAGGGGGAAAGGGGGTATTGTTTCATGCTTACCAAGTTCCCATTTAAGGGAATGAATAGTTTTGGAAACAAATAGTGAATACCATATACAAAATTATGAAGTAATTAATGGCTGGGAAATGTGCATGTAAAAATATGTTTAGAATGGCCAACTTTAGATTATATACATTTACCACAATTAAGAAAAAAGTGCCGTCCATGTTAGTAATAAAACAGTAAACTAGGGTTGCTCAGTCGGCCACTTCATTTTTCCTCTGGGAAACAGACGCCTCCACAGAGTGTTTTTCTGCTCTTTGTTGGTGTGACTAAAGGGGTAGGGTAGAGACCATGCCTGAGAAGGTCTATCCCAGCACTTTCCACCCATTTTTCTAACTGGTATTGTCCAGTATGGAAGGAGGAAGTGGCTGCTAAATTAATTCACCTAGCAGCCCTATTTATCTAACCTTATGCTGCATCCTCTTCAGTTCAGTCGCTCAGTCATGTCCGCCTCTTTGCAACCCCATGGCCTGCAGGCTTCCCTGATCATCACTAATACCCAGAGATTGCTCAAACTCACGTCCCTCGAGTCGGTGATGCCATCCAACATTCTCATCCTCCATCTTCCAAAGCTTTGACTAGACGGATCTTTGTTGGCAAAGTAACATCTCTGCTTTTTAATATGCTGTATAGGTTGGTCATAGCTTTTCTTCCAAGGAGCAAGTGTCTTTTAATTTCATGGCTTCAGTCACCATCTGCAGTGATTTTGGAGCCCAGAAAAATAAAGTCTGTCACTGTTTCCATTGTTTCCCCATCTATTTGCCATGAAGTGATGGGACTGGATGCCATGATCTTAGTTTTTTCAATGTTGAGTTTTAACACAGCTTTTTCACTCTCCTCTTTCACTTTCATCAAGAGGCTGTTCAGTTCCTCTTCCCTTTCTGCCATAAGGGTGGTGTCATCTACATATCTGAGGTTATTGATATTTCTCCTGGCAATCTTGACTCCAGCTTGTGCTCATCCAGCCCAGTGTTTCTCATGATGTACTCTACATATAAGCTAAGTAAGCAGGGTGACAATACACACCCTTGATGTACTCATTTTCCAATTTGGAACCAGTCTGTTGTTCCAGGTCCAGGTCTAACTCTTGCTTCCTGACCTGCATACAGATTTCTCAAGAGGCAGGTAAGGTGGTCTGGTATTCCCATCTCTTTAAGAACTATCCACAGTTTGCTATGATCCAAACAGTCAAGGTCTTTGGTATAATCAATAAAGCAGAAGTAGATGTTTTTCCTGAATTCTCTTGATTTTTCTCTGATCCAAGGGATGCTGACAATTTGATCTCTGGTTCCTCTGCCTTTTCTAAATCTAGCTTGAACGTTTGCAAGTTCATGTTTCACGTACTATTGAAGCCTCGCTTGGAGAATTTTGAGCATGACTTTGCTAGCACGTGAGATGAGTTAAATTATGTGGTAGTTTGAACATTCTTTGACATTGCCTTTCTTTGGGATCGAAATGAAAACAGACATTTTCTGGTCCTGTAGCCATGGCTGAGTTTTCTGAGTTTGCTGATATATTGAGTACAGCACTTTCACAACATCATCGTTTCAGTTCAGTTCAGTCGCTCAGTCATGTCCGATTCTTTACGTCAAGGTTGTATATTGTCACCCTGCTTATTTAACTTATATGCAGAGTATATCATGAGGAACGCTGGGCTGGAAGAAGCACGAGCTGGAATCAAGATTGCTGGGAGAAATATCAATAACCTCAGATATGCAGATGACATCATCGTTTAAGATTTGAAATAATTCAGCTGGAATTCCATCACTTCCACTAGCTTAGTTTGTAGTGATGCTTCCTAAGGCCTACTTGACTTCTCATTCCAGGATGTCTGGCTCTAGGTGAGTAATCACACCATCATAGTTATCTGGGTCATGAAGATCTTTTTTGTGTAATTCTTCTGTGTATTCTTGCTCAGTTCAGTTCAGTTCAGTTCAGTCGCTCAGTCGTGTCCGACTCTCCGCGACCCCATGAATCACAGCATGCCAGGCCTCCCTGTCCATCACCAACTCCCAGAGTACACTCAAACTCATGTCCACAGAGTCGGTGATGCCATCCAGCCTTCTCATTCTCCGTCGTCCCCTTCTCCTCCCGCCCCCAACCTTTCCCAGCATCAGAGTCTTTTCCAGTGAGTCAACTCGTCGCATGAGGTGGCCAAAGTATTAGAGTTTCAGCTTTAGCATCAGTCCCTCCAATGAACATTCAAGATGAGATAATGAAAAGACAACTTAAATACTGGTAGACAATATTAACCATATAGCTGATAAAGAACTTATATCTAGAAATATCAGAAAGCAACAAACCTAATTTTTAAAAAAAGGTAAAAGATTTTCATAGACCCTTCTGCTTATTGAAAGCAACCATTAAGATAATGATACACATACTCAGAAAATAGTTTCAAGTACATATATCTTCCAAATCATTAATATCTAGAATATACAAAGTCATCCTTATACACAATAAAATGATGAACATCCCAATAAAAGTGACCAAAAATACTTGAACATCTCACAAAAGAAGATACGTGAATAAACAATAGTACATAAAAAAGTCCAGAATATCTGTAATTACCAAAGAAATGCATATAACTCCAGTGAGATGTCATTTCATATCTTCTGGCATCATCCTTCCTCTTCATGTAAAGATTATTTACCAACCCGAATTGGAGAAGGCAATGGCAACCCAATCCAGTACTCTTGCCTGGAAAATCCCATGGATGGAAGAGCCTGGTGGGCTGCAGTCCATGGGGTCTCACAGAGTTGGCCACGACTGAAGCGGCTTAACAGCAGCCGCAGCAACCAACCCAAATGCCAGTGAGAGTGTGCAGCAACCAGAGAAATGGTAAGAACCACTTTGGACAACAGTTTGGCAGTTATTCATAGAGTCAAACATATACCTACCCTTAGACTCAGTATTTCTACTCCTAAGTGTTTTTCCAAAGGAAATGAAAACATATGTCCACAAAGACTTCTTTATTCATAGTAGCCCAAGCTTGAAATGACCCCAGTATTCATAGCAGGGGAATGAGCCAATGCATTGAGCTATTACATAGTCATTAGATGGAAACCATTTAGCGTTAAAAAGTTCATAATTAATGATACATGCAAAAACATGAATATGCAAGATGCAGATATTATGCTGATTGAAAAGAGACCAACACATGAAAGCTCATATTTTATAATCCTATTTAAAAATGGATTCTAGACTAGGCAAAACTAACTGATAGAAGGGTTTGCCTGGCAGGGACTGACTGCAAAGAGACAAAAGGGCATCTTCATGTCTGGAGATAATGGGAAATATTTGTGATACTATTTTAGGTGGTGGTAACATGGTATGCTATTGTAAAATTTCATTAACCTGAACACGAAGTATTCATTATAAGATGTAAATTATACCTCAATGAAAATGAATAAAAAAGATATTTGGATAAGAATTAGCTAATTTTATACTATTGTTGATAAGTGCAATTATTTCTTATCTCCAAATGATAAAAAATAAAATGGAGCACTACTTTGAACTGCATTATGATATGAGAAAGAATCAATCTTTAATGTTGCAAGCCAATCATATTTTGAAATTGTTTGCTCCTAAGGCATAACTGAGGAGAAGGTCATTAACAAACCAATCAAGTCTTATTTGTTCTGAGGCAAATTGTTTCCTATTTCTGCCATTTTTAGATCTCATCATCTGTAAATGTTTAAAGTACAAAACCTATCAATCATCTATAATGTTTCTCTTTTAAACTTTCTGTGAACTATATTATTCCTTCTAGTGAAACTATAAAATTCTACACAGTGGAGGCCAAGTGACAGGAAGTGTGGAAATTTATATTAGAAGCTGGAAATATGACATCCAAAGGCTTGTGCTTTTTAAAAAAATAATAACTTATGAGTGACCATAGCTGTAAATGGCATTTTTTTATATTGGGGATAAGGAGTTGGGGAATCAATTTCTTTCTTTTCTAGATTACTGAAGATTAGAACAGACTTCAATCCTATACACAATCCCTTCTAACATCTTTCACTCCCAGGAAAATGTTGAGAGTTAAGACTGGGAGAAGAAAAAGGATTTAAAACTAACATATTCACTGAACATTATGTACCTGGCATTTTGCAAGATGTTTTGCATAAATTATGTCATTTAATCTTCATTAAAAGCTACAAATCTTTCCTGCTTTGGAGATGAGAAGTTGGGGCTCACGAATTAAATAACTTGCCTTCTTTACAAATACCACACTATATGAGCTCAAACCCAAATAAGTGGTGCTGAATTGTGCCCTACCATGTTTCCTGTTTTTATTTTTCCCAGAACTGTTGCCGGGGACTCTCCTCCCAGATTTATGGCGGCCTTCTGACCTCCAAACCACAAATCCAAGGAGCAGTAAGAAAAAGTGTGACTTGATTTGTGGTCAAGATAACATATCATAATTATTTAATTGCTTCTTCATTATTTAGCTTTCAAAAACACCCTGTATTAATCACCTGAGAGTTAATCATGCTAAATTTCATCTATTAAAAACAGAAGCTATTAGTCTGAGAGCCAATAGCAAAGACAGTATATATGAGAAGCAATCATCACCTTGGATGTGAGCCAACATTTACTCAGCTGACTGTTGGCTAATGACACAGAACAAGAACACATTGGAAGGAGGTGGCAAAGAGGAGTTGAGAAATTTTGTTTGCCAAAGAAAACAAATAATAAAGAGGAAAAATGGTACTTTGGTGAATTTTTTTAAAAACTGTTCTTTTGAAATTTCTACTCATCTCTGAGTTTGCTGTGGCCCATCAAAGATTAAAAATGCATCAGTAGTGGTCTATGAGCTATAAACAGATGCATTACCATGAAGAAGAAACTGGAGGAAATGAATGAGAAAAGAAAACTGGAAGACAGAAGACAACCCACTTTATTCTCATCCAGCAGCATTTGCTGTCATTCAGTTGCTAAGTTGTGTTTGACTCTTTGTGACCCCATGGACTGCAGTACTCCAGGCTTTCCTGTCCTTCACTATCTCTGAGTTTGCTCAAACTCACGTCCATTGAGTCAGTGATGCCAATCCAACCATCCCATCCTATGCCACCCCATTCTCTTCCTGCCTTCAATCTTTCCCAGCATCAGAGTCTTTTCCAGTGAATCAGCATTTCCAGTGAATCAAAACTCAAGGTATTGAAGTTTTAGCTTAAGCATCAGTCCTTCATGAATGAATATTTAGGACTCATTTCCTTTAGGATTGACTGGCTTGATCTCCCTGCTGTCCAAGAGATTCTCAAGAGTCTTCTCCAGCACCACAGTTCGAAAGCATCAATTCTTTGGTGCTCAGCCTTCTTTAGGGGACTTCCCTGGTGACTCAGATGGTAAAGAATGCCTACATTGCAGGAAACCTGGGCTCGATCCCTGGGTTGGGAAGATCCCCTGGAGGAGGGCATGGCAACCCACTCCAGTATTCTTGCCTGGAGAATTCAATGGACAGAGGAGTCTGATGGGCTACAGTCAGTGGGATCACAAAGAGTCAGACACAACTGAGTGACTAACACTTTCACTTTCTTTTAACCTTCTTTACAGCTGAACTATCACATCCATACATGACTAGTGGAAAAACCATAGCTTTGACTGTATGGACCTTTGCCAATAATATGGTGTCTCTGCTTTTTAATACACTGTCTAGATTTGTCATAGCTTTTCTGGAGCAAGGATCTTTTCATTTCATGTCTGCAGTATTACAGGGACAAGAATTATATTTCATAGGAGAAGATTTACATTGATCTTCTGAAACATTTTACTTTGGAGCATTTATCTTTTAAAAGATTTTAATATCAATGTTTAAGATGTAGTACATCACTCAAATCTATCCCATCCCTTTCCTTCAAAAATCTAATTAATTTTGAAAGAGTTAAGAGTAATTCTTCAGAATACTGTTAATAAATATTTATATACTTGAAACCTTAAAAAGGACAATTCTATACAACTAACAAATGCCATTCTTGGATTTTCAGTGACCTAGTAGTCTTACAGTTATATGAGTCTCTCCAGAACACCCTTGACCTACAAGAAATCTATTTCACAGTGTGTTCTCAAACTATAAGCTTTTACCATTCAATTCACAGTTTTAAGGTGCACATCATTTTCTTTTTACCTGTTAATCTTGAGAGCTGGGTTTTTCAAGTTCTGTCACTGGAACCCACTGACTGTGAATTTTGGGAAAGTGGAATCCAAAGATTCATGTGAATAAAATTACAGCAAACTTCTGCAATGATTCAAGGGTACACTAATTTCTGAGAACTAATTATACCCTCAATATCTTCATTTTTATCCATCATATTCAGCTTTGCTCATGTGATTTTTTTTGCAGAATCTTGTCTCAGAAATGCTTTAAATAATGTGCACCAGCAGAAATAGATGCAGCTCAGTAAAGGGAGATAAGGAAACAATCATTTTTTTCCAGTACTTCAAATTGTCCTGATTATTCCCATGCTATATATCTATAAAGGCACTCTGGCATGGTCTTATACAGTTATATAATGAAAGAAAGTGGAAATTTAGGAGGACAAATATTTATTAAACTTTTATACAATATATTAAAATTTTATACATTATCTTGTTTAATCTCATCAACAATTCTGTATATTTTCTTTCATTGCTGTGTAGACAGGGAATCCGAGAACTTGCTAGGTTACATATTTCACCTCAATTTATGCTGGACTTTAACTCATTTTTTCATTAGTAAATTCTCGTGTCTTTGCAGGAACATCTTCTCATTATTTTATGAAGGTATAAGCTTAGCTCCCAAGGAGGTATTAGAGATATTCTGAATACTTAAATGTTCATTCATGCCCATCAATGGAACAATATGCCATATCAATTTTTTCAGGTTGTCATTTGAAGTTATGATCTGAATCCTAAGTGTAGTGGTGCCATGCCAAATCATGACTCACTGAGAGAGAAGTTGGTAAATGTGGTGGCCATGAGACTTGTCAATTAGCACAAGTCCCAGGCCTGACTGCCCCTGGGAGGTGGGCGGCACAACTGGTTGAATTCACATTTCAGATTTCGTATTCAGATTTCAAGATCTTTATTTTTAAAAAATTAAATGAGAATGTAAGTTTCTCTCCTCTTCCAGATTGGTGTAATGCTTTCTAATCACTTCTATGTTATTATCTCTGGATGCCACTAGACTCCACTCTTTCTATTAGAGAATAGACTGCACAGCACCTTCCTGATTTCAGAAAGAAGGTCCCTGACTTCCAAACATTAAGTAGGCCCCTTAGGTACCACCATTACCATCCCTGTGCCAGGCAACATAGCATTTACAGTACAAATAATCTTTTGAAGCAAGTTTGTGATATATATTATTGAATCTCCAAAGCACAGAACAGAGTCTGAAAGCTATTTATTATTTGCTATATATGTGCTATTGCATCTATTCATGCAATAGATAGGTATTAAGAATCTTGATATCAGGAACTATGGTATCACTGAGGGCCCAGGGGTGAACAGGCAAGACTGGGATCAAGGTGAGAATGGGGACATCCATATAACCAGGCCATGATTATATGGGTCCCCTGGGATGCTTATGAAATGTGAGATGAACATTTCCAGACCCACTTCATCCGATTCTTCCTTGTCCCTGAATGGGGCAATCAAGTTAATTCTTGCATCAGACTAGACTGGGACATAGGGCAGAACTTTGAAGGTTAACAAGTGGAAAGAGAAGAATCAAAAGAACAGTTGCAGACAGCTGCCCCTTCACCAGACAATTGCTCAGAAATCTTCTCCACTTAATTTCCATCCTGGCATCTCAATTCATGAAATATTCATTCCTAAGGTAAGAAGTAGAATCTGATTCTAGCCTGTCAGATTTGACAACTCTGATAACCTTGACTATCATCAGATGGCCCTTTAGACCAGTCAGCTCAGAACTCTGAAAGCTGTCTTTGCTGGAGCCTCCAGATACTTCAAGTGAGCTATGTGTTCCAGGAGATGTACCAAATGTGTTAACGATGATTCTATTTAAGACAAAAGAGAGGTCAGTTCAGAAATGATTCAGAGGCCAACCCCTACTAGCAGGGCCAACTTGGAGTCACATATTAGGGAGAAGAAATATTAGCTACGTCCATGTTTTTAAATAAAGAAGAAAGACAAAATTAAGTATGTATTTATGTTAAGCCATTTTGAAGGAAGATACAGGTAAAGATGTTCCTGAAGAGTGAGAAATTGTATGAGAGGTAAGAGGGCCAGGATGGAAAAAAAGAGACAGGCAGAAAAAGGAACAGAGAGACAGACAGAAAAGGAGAAACTTTCCACCAAGCATTCCTGTTCCATGAGAGTGGCCAAAACAAAGCCTTATTTCTGCCATACAAAGTGAACTAATCTTTAAATAAGTGTGTGTTTGAAATGTTAGCTCAAGGAGAATAAATGTGATGTAAACAAATCCTTTCCGGCACCTGCAAAGTAAACCTAATCTCTTTACAGATGCTTTCCCATCTTTAAGAGACAGTTGTGTACAGAAGTCAAGTGAAGGCAATCTCTTACAGGTGGAATTCCATTTTGACAGTAGGCATGTAATCAATAACTTCATCAAACACTCAGGAAACAAAGTTAGAAGACTCTCTTTCTCTTCTTTTCCCTTCCTCGACCTCATACTTCCTTCTCTGATGATAAGTTCATGCTTTCATCTATATGAAGACAATGTTACAGGTTTTGCAAGTATTTACAAGTATTCCAGCTCTGATTCTCCTTTGTTTGCATCTCCTGGTCAACTAACAGATCCAATCCATCTCTGTTCAAATTCTATTTTGACTCAAATCTTTGGTCTTTACTCCAAGGAAATTTGGAATATGTACCAGAAATGAGAGAAAAGCAATAAAAATAGATATTCCACTTTGATCTGTCCATTTTGAATATTTTGTGGTGCAAACAGAGAGCAGTAGAGAAAGAAGCAGTCTCTTCAAAGCAGGATTGAAAATAGCATATGACAGCCAATTACTGAATCTAGCTAGGACTTTAACAATTTTACTTCAAACAAGAATGAAAAGAAAGCAGCATGCTCATCCATAGGTAACTTCTTTTATGAGAATATTTAACCATTAAGAATAGAATAAGATTATAATGGAATGACACAAATCACTATATTGCCTTTACTGAAACCATTGAGTCTAGGTGTTATTAAGTATTCAGATTGTGTCAATACTCAATAAACCACTTGAAAAAATCTAAAAGTCACTGGGTTGGGGGAATTCTCTGGTGATTCAGTGGCTAAGACTTCACACTCCCATTGCATGGGGCCCAGGTTGGACCCCTAGATTCCACATGCTGCACCTAAGCTGCAACTAAGAGTTCGCATGCCACAGCCAAAGATCCCACAGGCTGCAAAGAAGATCAAAGATCCTGTGTGCCACAACCAAGACCTGGTGCAGCCAAATAAATAAATAAAAATATTTTAAAAGGTCACTGGTTTGATGTGTTAAATACTTGAAAATTACCTAGGTGAATATCAAGCAAGAGATCGTTTACATTGAAACAGAGACAAAATAACTAAATAATAGCTTTACCAAAAGTCTATTTGAAAGATCTTTCTTTAAGAAAATGATTCTCACCTTGCATTAGAAGTTAAAAACCCACTAAACAGCAACCTAGAGAAGACAATAGCTGGATAAATAATGCTGCATGAGAAAAGGAGAACAGAAAAATAGAAGAGAAAGAGCGATGGAGGGACTCCTCAGTGGTTAAAAATCTCCCTTGCTATTCAGGGGACCTGGGTTGGATCCCTGGTTGGGGAGCTAAGTTTCCACATTCTGCAGAGCACCTAAAGGTCATGTGCCACAACCACTGACACAGTCTGAGCACCACACCACGAGGAAAGGTCCCTCATGATGCAGTGAAGATACCACATGCTGTAACTAACACCAGATGCCGCTAAATAAATAAGAAAGTAAAATGTTCTTAAAATGAGGGATGGAGAAGGAAAAAGGGAGAAAACAGAGTCCAGGACATATTCTGCAGCTGCAAATAAAATGACACGCAAAAAGTTTCCCCAGTGGGATGGTCACTGGAACTCTAGAGAACAGGGTCTTTCAACAAAGGGGTTTCAGTTATCTCCTGTGAGAACACCACCTCTTTCGTTCTTTCCTCTGACCATATTTCTGTAAAAAGGGGCAAAATACAAATGCCTGTGAATACAAAGCTTTTGCCAATAGTTTTTAAAAGGCTGAATTTTACATCTCGGTTTACTAGCACAAAACTCAGGCATCACAAAAAGGGAAAAATCAATCAATGAACTAAATTTTGCAGAAGTCAGATTCTGATCCAAACTTCACCATAAAAACACAATTCCCTCCTCTCTTCATCTCCAACACATACTTTAGTTACTATGAAAAAACATGGAATAGGAACACAAAACAAGGGGAATGTCAATGACTATTGAATATCAAAATATTTTAATAATACCTTCAAGGGTTGAGAAATTCCAGAAGTCATCTGGGTTATGCTGTCCTGAATATGACCCACCTAGACATAATTAAACTTTCTATGCTCTTGACCAGGTTTCCCTGATGGCTTAGCTGGTAAAGAATCTGCCTACAATGCAGAAGACATAGGAGAAGTGAGTTCAGTCCCTGGGTTGGGAAGATCCTTTGGAGGAGGACATGGCAACCCAATCCAGTATTCATACCTAGAAAGTTCCATGGACAGAGGAGCCTGGCAGACTACAATCCATGGGGTCACAGACTCATACACGACTGAGTGAGCACACACACACACATACACACACTTGTTCTTGACCTTAATGTCCTTGATTCAGGCCTCTAAGGCCACTGTCTGGACACGTCCCAAAGATTTATGAGCTAGGAAGGAGAGTCTAGAATGAGCAAAACCATGCTTTGTCTGGCAAGATGTTAAATTCGTGACCTAAGCCTGAAATGATTTCCTGACTGAGAAGACATGTGTGGATCCTAATATATTATACTTGGTCCTGACCTTTGAGAGAAACATTGGTAAATATAGGCAAGGACACAGATACATGTATCTATAGATACAGATATGAAAGTAACTTCCTTAAGTGTTTTCTTTCCATATATATTGTGTTCTGTGCACCAAATTGAATCAGGTTTATGAAGTTATATGTTTGAGAAGTTTTATTTTAACTGGATGACAATTTAGAGAAAAAGTCGCTTTAGTGTTACCTTCACTTTTTAAATTCATTTCAAGCCAGTGTTTATGTTATCCACTCAAAATTGGATGGCAAAATGGAAACTCAAAGTTTTACCCATCTGACCATAAAGTCTACCATCTTTTCACTGTTCTACACTTTTCATGTTTCATACATACACTAGCTTGTAGAAAATGTTCAATCTTTTCCATAAACAGATTTGTTTCTCAAGTTAGTTTGTGATCAGTTCAGTTCAGTTCAATCACTCAGTCGTGTCCGACTCTTTGCGACCCCATGAATCACAGCACACCAGGCCTCCCTGTCCATCACCAACTCCCGGAGTCCACTCAAACTCATGTCCATCGAGTCGGTGATGCCATCCAGCCATCTCATTCTCTGTCGTCCCCTTCTCCTCCCACCCCCAATCCATCCCAGCATCAGACTCTTTTCCAGTGAGTCAACTCATCGCATGAGGTGGCCAGAGTATTGGAGTTTCAGCTTTAGCATCAGTCCTTCCAATGAACACCCAGGATTGATTTTTAGAAAGGACTGGTTGGATCGCCTTGCTGTCCAAGGGACTCTCAGGAGTCTTCTCCAACACCACAGTTCAAAAGCATCAATTCTTCAGCACTCAGCTTTCTTCACAGTCCAACTCTCACATCCATACATGACCATGGGAAAAACCATAGCCTTGACTAACGGACCTTGGTTGGCAAAGTAATGTCTCTGCTTTCTAATATGCTATCTAGGTTGGTCATAACTTTCCTTCCAAGGAGTATCTTTTAATTTCCTGGCTGCAATCAGCATCTGCAGTGATTTTGAAGCCCAAAAAAATAAAGTCTGACACTGTTTCCACTGTTTCCCCAACTATTTCCCAAGAAGTGATGGGACCAGATGGCATGATCTTCGTTTTCTGAATGTTGAGCTTCAAGCCAACATTTTCACTCTCTTCCTTCACTTTCATCAAGAGGCTCTTCAATTCCTCTTCACTTTCTGCCATAAGGGTGGTGTCATCTGCATATCTGAGGTTATTGATATTGCTCCCAGCAATCTTGATTCCAGCTTGTGCTGCTTCCAGTCCAGTGTTCCTCATGATGTACTCTGCATAGAAGTTAAATAAGCAGGGTGACAATATACAACCTTGACGTACTCCTTTTCCTATTTGGAACCAGTCTGTTGTTCCATGGCCAGTTCTAACTGTTGCTTCCTGGCCTACACACAGCTTTCTCAAGAGGCAGGTTAGGTGGTCTGGGATGCCCATCTCTTTCAGAATGTTCCACAGTTTCTTGTGATCCACACAGTCAAAGGCTTTCGCATAGTCAATGAAGCAGAAATAGATGGTTTTCTGGAACTCTCTTGCTTTCTCCATGATCCAGCACATGTTGGCAATTTGATCTCTGGTTCCTCTGCCTTTTCTAAAACCTGCTTGAACATCTGGAAGTTCACAGTTCACATATTGCTGAAGCCTGGCTTGGAGAATTTTGAGCATGACTTTACCAGCGTGTGAGATGAGTGCAATTGTGTGGTAGTTTGAGCATTCTTTGGTATTGCCTTTCTTTGGGATTGGAAGGAAGACTGATCTTTTCCAGTCTTGTGGCCACTGCTGAGTTTTCCAAATTTGTTGGCATATTGAGTGCAGCACTTTCACAGCATCATCTTTCAAGATTTGAAATAGCTCAATTGGAATTCCATCACCTCCACTAGCTTTGTTTGTAGTGATGCTCTCTAAGGCCCACTTGACTTCACATTCCAAGATGTCTGGCTCCAGGTGAGTGATCATACCATCGTGATTATCTTCTTCGTGAAGATCTTTTTTGTACAGTTCTTCTGTGTATTCTTGCCACGTCGTCTTAATATCTTCTGCTTCTGTTAGGTCCATACCATTTCTGTCCTTTATCGAGCCCATCTTTGCATGAAATATTCCCTTGATATCTCTAATTTTCTTGAGGAGATCTCTTGTTTTTCCTATTCTGTTGTTTTCCTCTATTTCTTTGCATTGATCACTGAGGAAGGCTTTCTTATCTCTCCTTGCTATTCTTTGGAACTCTGCATTCAGATGCTTATATCTTTCCTTGTCTCCTTTGCTTTTTGCTTCTCTTCTTTTCACAGCTATTTGTAAGGCCTTCTCAGACAGCCATTTTGCTTTTTTGCATTTCTTTTCCATGGGGATGGTCTTGGTCCCTGTCTCCTGTACAATGTCACGAACCTCCATCCAGAGTTCATCAGGCACTCTATCTATCAGACCTAGTCCCTTAAATTTATTTCTATTTCCCTTATGTATAATCATAAGGGATTTGATTTAGGTCATATCTGAATGGTCTAGTGGTTTGACCTACTTTCTTCAATTTAAGTCTGAATTTGGCAATAAGGAGTTCATGATCTGAGCCACAGTCAACTCCTGGTCTTGTTTTTGCTAACTGTATATAGCTTCTCCATCTTTGGCTGCAAAGAATATAATCAATCTGATTTCGGTGTTGAACATCTGGTGATGTCCATGTGTAGAGTCTTCTCTATAATCTGTATATCCATGTTAGTCTATGAAATGGTTCAGTGTAGCAATTCTCATCTCAGTGCATAAAAAGGAGACCAACGTTTTGATGTTTTCAACGACAACATAGTGGGGGAAAATGTGGTCTTTGGAGATGCCAAATCTGGATTTGTGCTTATAGTCTGCTACTTCATAATTGAGTGTCTCCTTGAATGTCACTGGGTTTCTCCGAGCTTGTTTTCTCTCATGTAAATGGGACTTAAAATATTTATTCTTCATTGTGGGTAAACACTTAGATGGATATATTATGATTTCCTACCAAGATTTTGATGGAGCCATTTTTGATAGGAGACATTTTAATTCAACGTAAATAAAGCCAATTAAAAAAAATTGATCAGTGAACATAGAGATTTTCCTTTTTTATTTTTTTACATATTAAATATATAAACTATTAAAAGTATTCAAAATATCTTACATTATAATTTTTATTGTAGTACAATTGCTGTACAATATTGTGTTAGTTTCTGCTGAACACTGACGTGAATCAGCTTATGTATATATATGATCCATTCCTCAGTGACCTCCCTCCACCCATCCCCATCCCACCCATCAAGATCATCACAGAGAACCGAGCTGAGCTCCCTGTGCTCTACAGCAGCTTCCCAATAGTCATGTATTTTACACAGTGTAGCATTTATATGTCAATCCTAATCTCCCAATCTGTCCTACTGTCCTCTTCATGTCTATCTACATGTCTATTTTCTGTGTCTGCATTTCTGTTCTCACCCTGGAAGTAGGTTCATCTGTACCAGTTTTCTAGATTTCATTTATATGCATTAACAGATGGTGCCATTGGTAAAGAACAGGTCTGCCAGTACAGGAGATGTAAGAGACCTGGGTTCAATCCTTGGGTTGGGAAGATCCCCTGGAGAAGGGCCCAGCAATTCACTCCAGTATTCTTGCCTGGAGAATCCCATGGAAAGAGGAAGCTGGCAAGCCACAGTTCACTGGGTCTCCAAGTCGGAAGCAACTGAAGCAGCACTCAGCATGCACGTGATATATATATATAAATATATATATATATATTTTTTTAATGTATTTTCCCATGAGGAGTATTTGATTCTGCCCACTAGCATGACTTGGCATCACCTTTAACCTCCTCTGATTCTCTAGACGTTAAACCTTGTTTCCTGCCTGTACTACCCAAGGGTACAGTCCTTCCTTCTCTGCAGTTATTCTCCTGCCTGGATTTAACACTTGTTTGTCTAAGCCTACTGGGTCAGCCAAATGTTTTCTGCTATCCTCAATTCTCTAGGTCTCACTCTTCCCATATTATTATAGGATACAATTTGTGAGCAAACCCTGGCTATATCATCTGGTACTCTTTGAAGCTGAATTACAGCTGCATGTTATACCAATTTAGACTATTTCTCACAAATAAACACTGCCAGGGAATTTCAAATCAAAAGTTTGCCCCATTTTCTAATGCATTAGCAAAAATAAAGTTATGTGTTCTTTAATAAATAATCCAAAACACTAGCTCATAGATACTTCTATGTATAAAAACAAAAAATGAACAAAACATAACAGCTTGGAAATCAAAATACACTTGTTTATTCGTCAGTCAGTATGGACAATTTTCATCCAGGAATGTTAATTTCATATTCCCACATTTTACTAGTTACTACCGATCAGATTAAAAAAGCTATTAACTAACAAACTTCTTGTATAGTCTCTAATTATCAGTTAATACTTTCTCACCACTGAAACATATTAGAAATGTTATTTTACTCATAGTGACATTTCGATATTCCTGATTACTTTAATGTCTGACATAAAGATTTTATTTTTGTCTAATATAGCATAAAACATCTGGATGAAAGCTTAACATTTAAGTAATTTAGCTCTATATTTTTAATTATCCTCATGTTTGACATCATATGGAGCAAACATCAGATGTGTCACTGAAGATTTCAGTTTTCAACCAGATGTTTTAGTGTCTACTAGACATTTTTCAAATGAAAAAAAAAGATTTTTTTAAACACTTTTCTTAATAAACTACTATTGCTCAAAACAAACAAACAAAAACCTCATCTTCCTCCGATTGTACCTTTTTCTTTCCCAACAGTGATAATGATTAGTATGAACTGATGTAATAGGGAAATACCCTCATTGTGTATCACAAAGAAATTGATTTGGAAAGATGGCTGCTACATTAAACTTTAGTCTAAATCATTTCATGGGACTTCCTTGCTAGTCTAGCAGTTTTAGACTCCAAACTTCCAATGCAGGGGGCATGTGTTCAATCCCTGGTTGGGGAATTAAGATCCCACAGGTTGTGTAGCACAGCCAAATGATAAATAAATAAATACCTATTAATAAAGACAGAACAGATTTTTTTCACAATGTTGAGGATTCAAATCAAATATTTGTTGGGAATATACTCAGCTCAAGGTTATATGACAAAAAATGGAGGAACTTCTATAAGTACATGGCACTTTCTCTGCATCACTGAATCTACAAAACAGCCATAAGTTTGTCAACCAAAAGGCTCTCTGAGCATCGTGATCCTTTACTAGCAAAGAGCAAAATCGATTCAGATTTACCTACAAGTGAGGATTTATTGTAAAGACTTACTGAAATTTCAAGATAATATGAGGCAGAAATTTCAGTTGTGTCTAGTAAGAACTGGAAGCTTCCTGTCTATCTCCCCTTCCACATCACTCTTTCCTCTCTAGAGGTACAAGTTTCCTCCTGACTTACACATTACTTGTTGCATCTGCTCAATCTCAATTCCTCAGAATGACCCTTCCCAAGTATCAGAGCCACCCTCCTGAGCCTGCCTATATTGGCATCCTTAATTCATGTCAACTGTATCCTTATTTCTATATGATGTTGCTATCCAATGAATAGATCCAATTCAACTTCCTAAAAAAGATTGTTTAAAAGACTTAGTGCCTGCTATGGGTTATTTCCACTTTCTGTGAGGCTTCTATCCTCAGGCAAGAAATCATGACCAAAGGACTGAGTTTATATGGTACAGATATAGGAAGCCTCCAAGAATATATGAGGTGAAAAAATGCTTAAGGAAGGACATAATTGGGCAGTCAATAATAGATAGGTTCCCCTTCCCCAACATATTTTGTTCATGAGGGACAAACTTAAAAGCAAACTTAGAGATAAAATAACCAAAACTTTTATTTTACATTTAGGAAAAATAACCTGCTAAAGAAATAGCTATATGTTTATAGATGTATTTATTTAAGTGTAATCAGTCTTGTTCGACTCTTTGCAGCCCCATAGACTATAGTCCATCAGGTTCCTCTGTCCATGGAGGCTTCCAGGCAAGAATACTGGAGTAGGTTGCCATTTCATACTCCAGGGATCTTCCTGACTCAGGGATGGAACACACGTCTCTTGCATCTCCTGCGTTGGCAGGCAGGTTCTTTACCAGTAGAGCCAAAATCAATTTAATTACTTCTTTCACTTTGTATGTATTACTTTAAGATTAAATAAAATATAAAATATAATACATAGGTTGTGAGTATAATCATAAACTCCCCTCTACTCACACAACTTGGTTTACTGACTCTGTTTTTCAATGTTTTATTTTGGAAAGATAGTCATTAGCTTTATCCAATGCAAAGAACTGATCCACATAATCAAACATCCAACTGTGACCAAGACTTACTACTCCTTAAATTCTGTATTATGTTTAGTATAGCTTGTACTAAAGGTCATTTGGATCAAGATAAAGAAAATATTAGCCTAGGAGAACAAAAGCCAGGCCTCACATTTGTCCTGCTAGTATTGACCTTGACCAAGTAGGTTACCTCATCCTTCAGGGTTAATGATTAATGGCTGGTTTATTTCAGTTGCATTGAAACATCTCCTGTCACATCAGCTCCTGCAAAATGGTAAATACAAAATATGATATATCCAATATATTTACTCAATAATATACTTGAAAATTGGTCCTAAATGATTCCACACCATATAAATACCCTAGGCTAGTCACTTAGAGAAGGGAAGAAGGAAATGGCAACCCACTCCAGTGTTCTTGCCTGGAGAATCCCAAGGAAGGGGGAGCCTGGTGGGCTTCCATCTATGGGGTCACACAGAGTCGGACACGACTGAAGTGACTTAGCAGCAGCAGTCACTTAGCAGACAATGTCTATTGAAGAGTAGTCATTATTAGCCCCATTTGAACAACAGGAAACTACTCAGAGAGGTCCAGTAATATATGCCAGAAAAACATTCAACTGTGAACTGATAAAATATGAAATTAAATGCAGATTTGGCCAACACCAAAGACTGCAATTTTTGGCCAGCCACCCTGCCTCTGAAAACATTTTAAAGTATGTCTTATCTACCTCATTCCACACTGAGACAAGTATTAGTCTAATATCAGGTAGAAGATAAAAAGAAATTTATTTGCTAGCCCTGTGAGTGAAATAATCTCAGAGAATCAACCAAAACAATGTTGTTTGTAAATTCTGATTGGATTTCTTTCTATTGATTTATATGAGAAATGTCCCTGTGCCAAATGAACTACATTTTATCTCTATTAAATACTTTTTTATTTATAAGATTTTAACTAAAATAGTAGAACAAAATAAATGCAGGTATAAAAGTTTTTTTCAGCAGGCCAAATTGAAAAAGCAATACTCAAAGTATATATTCAGAGTACCTAAATTTAATAATTTTGGTTTATGGTTTCAGTCATCAATGAATGATTAGATGACAAATTGCTTAATGAATCCTGATGTTCAAACCTAAAAAATAACCACTTAAAACAAGAGAAAGACAGATATAAAACTCACCTAGATTAAAATAATCAGTGGTCATTGCTAATTAAAAATTATAAAGAACAATGCTTTCTTATGGTTTTCTTTTAATTTCTTATGACAAGAATGAATGTCCTACTTCTTTATTCCATTAATAGTGTTAGAAAATCATGTTACTCCTTATGTTAACATGTTTAAAATCTATATGAAATTTACTGAACATAATCAAAAGTCGATAAGAAGTAGTGAGCAATCTTTACATTTGGTGTTGAGATTATAGTCTTTTCTCAACAATGGTTAGAAGAGAATGTGGCACTGATAAGCATATAGAAAATTCATTTGTGACCAGTAAAATTCTGTCAAGCCTGAGCAGGCATAAAGAAGTGTCTTCCTGATTAGAACTGAACAAGGCTGAACACAAAACCATCTGAGATTCAGAAAGCCTATATGCTGATTGAAGAAAAGCCAGTTTTTTTTTTTTCTTTAAAAAAAAAATTTACTGGGGTATAGATATTCTAAAATGTTATGCTAGTTTCTGCTACAGCAAAGTGAATCAGTTACATGTCTACATGTATCTCCCCTTTTTCAGATTTCCTTCTCATTTAGGTAAACACAGAGCACAGAGATCCCTATTATACATTAGGTTCTTAATTAGCTATCTATTTTATACTATATATATATATATATAGAATATAGTATATATAGTATATAGTATAGTATACAGTATATTATAGTATAGCATACTATATAGTATACAGATACTATATAGTATATCTATATACTGTATACTATATATATATATATAGTATATACTATATATATATAAAGAAAATTAGAGATACCAAAGGAACATTTCATGCAATATTGAGCTCAAAAAAGGACAGAAACAGTATGGACCTACCAGAAGTAGAAGATAGTAAGAAGAGGTGGCAAGAATACACAGAACTACATAAAAGAGACTTTATTTTCTTTGGCTCCAAAATCACTGTAGATGGTGACTACAGTCATGAAACTAAAACATGTTTCCCCCTGGAAGAAAAACTATGACAAACCTTGACAGATATTAAAAAGCAGAGACATTACTTTGCCAACAAACTTCCATCTAGTCAAAGCTATGGTTTTTCCAGTAGTCATGTATGAAAGTGAGATGGACCATAATGAAAGCTGAGAGCCAAAGAACTGATGCTTTTAAACTGTGATGTTGGAGAAGACTCTTGAGAATTCCCTGGACTGTAAGGAGATCAAGCCAGTCAATCCTAAAAGAAATCAGTCCTGAATATTCATTGGAAGGACTGATGCTGAAGCTGAAACTCCAATACTTTGGCCACCTGATGGGACGAGCTGACTTATTAGAGAAGACCCTGATGCTGAGAAAGATTGAAGGCAGAAGGAGAAGGGAACAACAGAGGAAAGACAGTTGGATGGTATCACCCACTTGATGGACATGAGTATCAGCAAGTGCTGGGAGATGGTAAAGGACACAGAAGCCTGGTGTGCTGATGTCCATGTGGTCACAAAGAGTTGGACACGGCTGAGCGATTGAACAGCAACAACAATATATATGTCAATTCCAATCTCCCAATTCATCCCACCTTTCTTTCCTCCTTGATATCCATAGGTTTCTTCTCATATCTGTGTCTCTATTTCAGCTTTCAAATAAGTTCATATCTATTATTTTTCTAGATTTAACATATAAGCAATACTATACGATATTTGTTTTTCTCTGACTTACTTCACTCTGGATGACAGAGTATGTATGGCACTCTAGGTTTATCCATATCTCTGCAAATTGCACAATTTTGTTCCTTTTTCATGACTAAGTAAACAGTCTCAATTCAGTCATGCAATCATGTCTGACTCTTTGGGACCCTATGGACTGCAGCACACCAGGATTCCCTATCACCAACTCCAAGAGCTTGCTTAAACTCATGTCCATTGAGACAGTGATGCCATCCAACCATCTCACCCTCTGTTATCCCCTTCTCCTCCTGCCTTCAATCTTTCCCAGCATCAGGGTTTTTCTAAAGAGTCAGTTTTTTGCATCAGGTGGCCATAATATTGGAGCTTCACCTTCAGAATATTCAGCACTGATTTGCTTTAGGATTGACTGCTTTGATATCTTTGCAATCCAAGGGACTCTCCAACACCATAGTTCTAAAGCATCAATTCTTCAGCACTCAGCTTTCTTTACAGTCCAACTCTCGCATCCCTATATTACTACTGGAAGCACCATAGCTTTGACTAGACAGACCTTTGTTGGTAAAGTAATGTCTCTGCTTTTTCATATGCTGTGTAGTTTGGTCATAGCTTTTCTTCCAAGGAGCAAGTGTCTTTTAATTTAATGACTTCAGTCAGCATCTGCAGTGATTTTGGAGCCCAAGAAAATAAAATCTGTCACTGCTTCCATTGTTTCCCCATCTATTTGCATGAAGTGATGGGAACAGATGATATGATCTTAGTTTTTTCTGAATGTTGAGTTTTGACCCAGCTTTTTCACTCTCCTCTTTCACTTTCATCAAGAGATTCTCTAATTCCTCTTTGCTTTCTGCCATAATGGTGGTGTCATCTTCATATCTGAGGTTACTGATATTTCTCCCTGCAATTTTTTTTAAATTTATTTATTTTCACTGAAGACTAACTATTTTACAATATTGTGGAGGTTTTTGCCATACATTGACATGAACTAGCCACAGGTGTTCATGTGTCCCCTGATCCCAATCCCCTCTCCCAACTTCTTCCCCATACCATCCCTCTGGGTTGTCCCAGTGCACCGCTTTGAGTGCCCTGTTTGAACTTGGAATAGTCATCTATTTCACATATAGTAATATACATGTTTCAATGTTATTCTCTCAAATCATCCCACCCTCACCTTCTCCCACAGAGTCCAAAAGTCTGCTCTTTGTATCTGTGTCTCTTTGGCTGTCTTGCATATAGGGTCATCATTATCATCTTTCTAAATCCCATCAGTTCAGTTCAGTTCAGTCACTCAGTTGTGTCTGACTCTTTGCGACCCCATGAATCACAGCATGCCAGGCCTCCTTGTCCATCACGAACTCCCAGAGTTCACTCAAACTCATGTCCATCGAGTCGGTGATGCCATCCAGCCATCTCATTCTCTGTCGTCCCCTTCTCCTCCTGCTCCCAATCCCTCCCAGCATCAGAGTATTTTCCAGTGAGTCAACTCTTCACATGAGGTGGCCAAAATATTGGAGTTTCAGCTTTAGCATCAGTCCTTCCTATGAACACCCAGGATTGATCTTCTTTAGAATGGACTGGTTGGATCTCCTTGCAGTCCAAAGGACTCTCAAGAGTCTTCTCCAGCACCACGGTTCAAAAGCATCAATTCTTTGGCAATCAGCTTTTCTTCACAGTACAACTCTCACATCCACACATGACCACTGGAAAAACCATAGCCTTGACTAGACAGACCTTGGTTGGCAAAGTATTATCTCTACTTTTTAATATGCTATCTAGGTTATGTTTTAATATACTGTATTGGTGTTTTTCTTTCTGACTTACTCGACTCTGTATAATAGGCTCCAGTTACCAGTTACATCTACCACATCAGAACTGACTCAAATGTGTCCTTTTTAATAGCTGAGTAATATTTCATTGTGTATATGTACCACAACTTTCTTATCCATTCATCTACCAGTGGACATTTAGGTTGCTTCCACATCCTAGATATTGTTAACAGTGCTGCAATGAACGTTGTCTCCCTCTAATCTTGATACCAGCTTATGTTTCATCCATTCTGGAGTTTTACCTGATGTACTCTGCATACAGCTTCCCTGGTGCCTCAGCTGGTAAAGAATCTGCCTGCAACGCGGAAAACCTGGGTTTGATCTCTGGGTTGGGAAGATCTCCTGGAGAAGGGAACAGCAACCCACTCCAGGATTCTGGCCTGGAGCATTCCATAGATTGTATAGTCCATGGAATTGCAAAGAGTAGGACATGGCTGAGAGACTTTCACTCACTCTGCATTTAATTTAAATAAGCAAGGTGACAATATATAGACTTGATATACACTTTTCCCAATTTGGAACCAGTCCATTGTTTCATGTCCAGTTCTAACTGTTGCTTCTTGACCTGCATACAAATTTCTCAAGAGGCAGGTCATGTGGTCTGATATTCCCTTCTCTTGAAGAATTTTCCAGTTTGTTGTGATCTACACAGTCAAAGGCTTTAGCGTAGTCAATGAAGCAGAAGTAGATATTTTTCTGGAATTCTCTTGCTTTTTCTACATTCAAAGTGATGTTGGCAATTTGATCTCTGATTCCTCTGCCTGTTCTAAATCTAGCTTGAACATCTGGAAGTTCTTGATTTATGTACTATTGAAGTCAACTTGGAGAAATTTGGGCACTACGTGACTAGAGTGTGAAATAAGTGCAATTGTGTGGTAGTTTGAACATTCTTTAACATTGCCTTTCTTTGGGATTGGAATGAAAACTGACCTTTCCCAGTCCTGTGGCCACTGCTGAGTTTTCCAAATTTGTTGGCATATTGAGTGCATCACTTTCACAGCATCATCTTTTAGGATTTGAAATAGATCAACTGGAATTCCATCACCTCCACTAGTTTTCATAGTGATGTTTCCTAAGGCCCACTTGACTTCACATTCCAGGATGTCTACTTTAGGTGAGTGATCACACCATCATGGTTATCTGAGTCACAAAGATCCCTTTTGTATGGTTCTTCTGTGGGTCCTTACTGCCTCTTCTTAATATCTTCTGCTTCTGTTAGATCCATACCATTTCTGTCTTTTTTTGTACCCGTCTTTGCACGATGTCTCTTGGTATCTCTAATTTTCTTGAAGAGATATCTAGTCTTTCCCATTCTATTGTTTTTCTCTAGTTCTTTGCATTGATCACTGAGGAAGGCTTTCTTATCTCTCTGTGCTGTTCTTTGGAACTCTGCATTCAGGTGGATATATCTTTCCTTTTCTCCTTTGCCTTTCACTTCTCTTCCTTTCTCAGCTATTTTTAAGGCCACCTCACATAACCATTTTCCCTTTTTTCACTTCTCCTTCTTGATGATGGTTTTGATCACCATCTCCTGTACAGTTTTATGAATCTCCATCCACAGTTCTTCAGGCACTCTATCTATCAGATCTAATCCCTTGAATTTGTCATTTTCATGGTATAATCATAAAGGATTTGATTTAGGTCATACCTGAATGCTCTAGTGGTTTTCCCTACTTTCTTCAATTTAAGTCTGAATTTGACAATAAGCAGTTCATGATCTGAGCCACAGTCTGCTCCTGGTCTTGCTTTTGCTTACTGTATAGAGCTTCTCCATCTTTGGCTGCAAAAATATAATCAATCTGATTGCAGTATTGACCATCTGGTGATGTCGTTGTGTAGAGTTGTCTCTTGTATTGTTGGAAGAGGGTGTTTGTTATGATCAGTGCATTCTCATGTCAAAACTCTACTAGCATTTGCCCTGCTTCATTTTGTACTCCATGGCCAAACTTGCCTGATATTCCAGGTATCTCTTGATTTCTTCCTTTGCATTCCAATCCCCTGTGCAAAAAAGGACATCTTTTTTTGGTGATAGCTCTAGAGGTCTTGTATGTCTTCATAGAATCATTCAACTTCAGCTTCTTCAGCATTACTGGTTAGGCATAGACTTGGATTAGCGTGATATTGAATGGTTTGCCTTGGAAATGAACAGAGGTCATTCTGTCATTTCTGAGATTGCACACAAGTACTGCATTTTGGACTCTTGCTGACTATGATGGCTACTCCATTTCTTCTAAGGATTCTTGCCCACAGTAGTAGATATAATGGTCATCTGAGTTAAATTCATCCATTCTGGTCCATTTTAGTTCACTGATTCCTAGAATGTTGACGTTCACTCTTGCCATCTCCTGTTTGACCACTTCCAATTTGCCTTGATTCATGGACGTAACATTCCAGGTTCCTATGCAATATTGCTCTTTACAGTATCAGACTTACTTCCATCACCAGTCATATCCACAACTGGGTTTTGTTTTTGCTTTGGCTCAGCCTCTCCATTCTTTCTGGAGCTATTTCTCCACTCTTCTCCAGTAGCCTATTGGGTACCTACTGACCTGGGGAGTTCAGATTTCAGTGTTCTATCTTTTTGCCTTTTCATACTGTACATGGGGTTCTCAAGGCAAGAATAGTGAAGTGGTTTGCCATTTCCTTCTCCCTTCTGATGTCTAAGTAATATCCTATTGTATATATATACCACATCTTCTTTATCCATTTTGTTGATGGACATTTAGGTTCCTTCAATATCCTGGACTTTGTGAATAGTGCTGCAATGAACACTAGGGTTCATGTATCTTTCTGAATTATTGTTTTTTCTGTATACATGTCTAGGACTGGGGTATTAGAGTATAGCTGATTTACAGTGTTGTGTTGGTTTCAAGTGTACAACAAAGTGAATCAGATTCACATACACATATAGCCCCTCTTTTCCAGATTCTTTTCCCACATAGACCATTATAAAGTATTGACTATAGTTATCTGTGTTATACAGTGACTCCTTATTAATTACATATTTTATACATAGTAGTGGATATATGCCAAACCCAATCTCCCAATTTATCCCCTCTCTTCTTATCCCTTGATAACCACAGGTTTATTTTTAACATCTGTAACTCCATTTCTGTTTTGCAGATAAGTTAATTTGTATTCTTTCATAAGATTCCACATATAGGCAGGGTCGTATGATATTTGTCTCTGTCTGAATTACTTCATTTAGTATGATCTTCTCTAAATCCATCCATGTTGCTGCAAATGACAACATTTCATCCTTGGAAAAGCCATAGCCTAATGCTGGAAATCAGTAAGGAAGGATGAAAAAGATTAAGGACTGAAATTTGAGAAAGAATAATGATTTAGGAAGTTGGGAGCATAGGTCATACAAATCAGAGATATGACATGTTTACAATTCAAAACAAAGAGTATACATGAAAAGATCAAAGTACAATTTTCCTTTAACATCAGACCAAGTGTAGGACCCTCGTGGGATAGAGGTAGTTTATAGGAATGTGTGTGTGTGTGCACACACACTAAATCCTTTCATTCATGTCTTGACTCTCTTTGGGACTCTGTGACTGTAGCCTGTCAGGCTCCTCTGTCCATAGGATTCTCCAGGCAAGAATACTGGAGTGGGCTGCCATGCTTTCCTCTAGGGGATCTTTTATGTCCTTTACATTTCCTGCATTGGCAGGTAGATTCTTTACAACTAGCACCACCTATGGGAAAAGAAAAATCATTAAATAATATTTACTTATTAAACATTTGCACATTATAAACATTGAGAGAGAAAGAAAATCCTCCTTTTACCATTGCTCACATTTGTTCTTAAAGCTGCCAGATATGGGGAGTCAGCTTTTCTGATCACTATCAATAGCCCCTGGCTCTTAGTACTTTCGGGCAGCACTGAAAGTTGGTAGTCTTATTTCCATTTCTGAAGAAGGAAAGGAACACCAGGTTAATGATGAAATTTTACTGGGCTCTAAGCATGAAATGTTTTTATTTTCCCCAATAAATGCTATTAACTGCTTTTTGCCAATCTTCTGTAATCATCATAGGTAGCAGTGTTCCCTAGCAAAGCTTCATTCAGAGTTCACAAAGTTAGGGCTTTTTTCAATTATTAGCAGAGTTGTTGCTTCTTAAGGCTCACTGTTGTTCATTTACGAACTTCCATCTCATTTCCCATTCAAAATCCTCAGATATTACATACCTGTAACTCTAGCAACTTGACATGGAGGGAGGCAGGATCTGTTTTTCCTCACCTCTCCTCCTTCTCCTCATCCCCCAGCACCCTGGTACAGAGCAGAGGCAGGCAGAAAGAGCAGAAAGATCCTTATTCCTTGCCCGTGGTATTGGCAACCTCCTCTCCCTTTCTACAACAGTGCTGACTGTCTCATGGGGTGCATACATTTGTCTTTATTGTCCTCTCTGTGACAGTCCATTAGCAAAGATCTAACATCTCCCCACACATACCTCAACTTCTTGTTGTTAGTTTCATGTAGAAAATGATCCCATAGACACCAGCAAATTAGCTCTAGCCTCAAACCCTATTCATTCCTAAGCACACAAGGAAACACCGGTTGTGCACTCAACTGTTACAGCTTGCTTCCCAACTCCACCTTTTCTCGGCACTTCAGGATCAGGCATTTAGGTGGTCTAGTCGTTCTAAATATTCCAGCAAGTGACTAACGAGAGCCCAGTAGAATCATGAAATTTTCATTTTTCTACTCTAGGATGCTAATTTAAAGAATCCCTGGAAAGAAGGGACAAATGAGGAAAAACAATATGCAAAAACTAAATCCTTATTTTCTTAGAATATTTGCTTACAAATGATAACTTTCAAAGCATGTTTTCCCACTATGTGAAAAATATAAAATATCATGTTGAAGTATGTGAGGTCATAGGTCAGTGTGGGCTCTTGGCAGGGCAAGTAGAAGTAGAATTTATGTTGACCCTTGAAAGATAGGGTGGTGCATAGATAGCAAGGGTATTGGTGAACAGAGATTGGATATTTTGTGGACGATATTACACCAAAGGAGTAAGTACCTGCTGTTAATTTATTTTGGAAAGAATAGACAAATCTAGCCAGAGAGATTTTTGGAAGTTACATTTCAATCCTGGTCCTTATTAAAAATAGAGTAGGAAGATAAAAGTAAATAACAATTTTCAGAAAGTTGTTCCCATTGATTTCCATTAACGACTTAAAAACTGTCAAGCATTTAAGTACAGCATTAGATCTGATCAAGGACAATTGTCAGCTATTACTTCTGAAAAGTTAATTAAAAAATAAAATTGAACTATTTGCACATTCATATTTTAATGGCACACTATTGGTTAGAATTAACTTCATAATGCAGTTGCCATGAATTATTTATTTCTAGGATCCTTCTCCCATGACTTTAAAACTCAAAGTACAATAAAAGTCAATGTGGACATCATTCTAGCTGATATGGTACAGTGGTTTGGTTTAAGTAGAACATATAAAAACCTAAATGATAATTTTATTCTAGTAATTGCACTGTTTTGATAAAGGTTTCTCAGCATGGAAGACTGAGGGAAAAGAGGTTACTATCACCAGCAACAAGAACCAGATTTCCTAAATATCATGGCTGATGATATTTACCACTTCAGTTGTTGGCAACAAACCTTTCCTGTCTCATGCCCCAAACTTCAGAATCACCCTAGACTCTTTCTTCCCTCATATCCTACATCTGTGTGTGTGTGTGTGTGTGTGTGTGTGTGCGCTCGTGTATGCTTAGTTGCTCAGCTCTGTTTGACTCTTTGTGACACCATGGACTGTAACCCACCAGGCTCCTCTCTCCAGGCAAGAATACTGGAGTGGGTTACCATGCCCTCCTCCAGGGGATCTTCCCAACCCAGGGATAAAACCCAGGTTGCCTGCATTACAGGCAGATTCTTTACTATCTGAGCCACCAGGGAAACCCAAGAATACTTGAAAGGGTAGTCTATTCCTTCTCCAGGAGATCTTCCTGACTCAGGAATTGAACCCAGGTCTCCTGCTTTGCAGGGGGATTCTTTACCAACTGAGCTACCAGGGAAGCCGCATCTTACGTCTGATCTATTTTCAAATCTGTTCATCTTTACCTTCAAAACATATCCAGAATCTGACCACTTTTCACCACTGTGGACCCAGCTGCTATCACTCCATACATGGTTTACTGAGTCTTCAGGTCTGAAAGCTCTGACAGGCTTTGCTCACTATTTGTTGTTGGTTTTCAGTCTCTAAGTTATGTCAGCTTCTTTGCAACCCCATGAACTGTAGCATGCCAGGTTCCTCTGTCCTCCGCTGTTCTTGGAGTTTGCTAAAATCCATGTCCATTGAGTCCATGATGCTATGCCATATCCCTGCCATGCTGCCTCTGTGGTGTCTGTTGGCCTGATTCTCTTTTCCTGCCTTGTATCTAAGATCTCCTGGAGAAGGAAATGGCAACCCACTCCAGTATTCTTGCCTGGGAAATCTCATGGACAGAGGAGCCTGATGGGCTACACTCCATAGGGTCACAAGAGTCAGATAGGATTTAGCAACTAAACAACCTCTAAGTCTGGCTAGCTAGCATTTTCTATAGTTTCAACAACTTATTTGTAGATTAAACAAACTGTCGACAGTTTCTGCTATTGTTTTCTTTTCTTTTATTTCTTTCTATGAAGTACTCTATATGACGAAAATACTGTCAATATGTGTGCATCTATAGGTTCCTTTCAGATGCTCAGTCGAGTTCTGCCTCCCCATGAACTGCAGCAAAACAGGATTCCTTGTCCATCACCAAATCTCCAAGCTTGCTCAAACTCATATCCATTGAGTCGGTGATGTCACCCAACCAACTCGTCCTCTGTCATCCCCCTCTCCTCCTGTCTTCAATCTTTCCCAGCATCAGGATCCTTCTGAATGAGTTACTTCTTCCCATCAGGTGGCCAAAGTATTGGAGCTTCAGCGTCAGGGTTTCCATGAATATTTAGGACTGATTTCCTTTAGGATTGACTGCTTTGATTTCCTTGCTGCCCAAGGGACTCTCAAGAGTCTTCTCCAACCACATAATTAAAAAGGATCAGTTCTTTGGTGCTCAGTTTTCTTTATGGTCCAACTCTCACATCCATACTTGACTACTGGAAAAACCATAGCTTTGACTATACTGACCATTATTGTTGGCAAAGTAATGCCTCTGCTTTTTAATATGCTGTCTAGGCTGGTCATGAAATTAAAAGATGCCTACTCCTTGGAAGGAAAGTTATGACCAACCTAGACAGCATATTAAAAAGCAGAGACATTACTTTGCCAACAAATGTCCATCTACTCAAGGCTACGGTTTTTCCAGTGATCATGTATGGATGTGAGAGTTGGACTGTGAAGAAAGCTGATCACTGAAGAATTGATGCTTTTGAACTGTGGTGTTGGAGAAGACTCTTGAGAGTCCCTTGAACTGCAAGGAGATTCAACCAGTCCATCCTAAAGGAGATCAGTCCTGGGTGTTCATTGGAAGGACTGATGCTGAAGCTGAAACTCCAATACTTTGGCCACCTCATGCGAAGAGCTGACTCACTGGAAAAGACCCTGAAGCCGGGAAATATTGAAGGCGGGAGGAGAAGGGGACAACAGAAGATGAGATGGCTGGATGGCATCACTGACTCGATGGACATGAGTTTGAGTGAACGCCAGGAGTTGGTGATGGACAGGGAGGCCTGGCGTGCTGTGATTCATGGAGTCACAAAGAGTCGGACACGACTGAGCAACTGAACTGAACTGAGGTTGGTCATAGCTTTTCTTCCAAGGAGCAAGCGTATTTTAATTCATGGCTGCAGTCACCATCTACAGTGATTTGGGAACATAAGAAAATAAAGTATCTTACTATTTCCATTGTTTCCCCTTCTATTTGCCATGAAGTAATGGGACTGGATGCCATGATTTTCATTTTTTGAATGTTGAGTTTTAAGCCAGCTTTTCCCTCTCCTCTTTCAGTTTCATCAAGAGACTTTTTAATTCCTCTTCTTTTTCTGCCATAAGGGGTGGTATCATCTGTGTATCTGAGGTTATTGGTATTTCTCAAAGCAATCTTGATTTTGGCTTGTGCTTCATCCAGGCCAGCATTTCACATGATGTACTCTATAATTAGTTATATAAGCAAGGTGACAATATAGAGCTTTGATGTATTCCTGTCCCAATTTGGAACCAATCCATTGTTCCTTGTCAATTTCTAACTGTTGTTTCTTGACCTGCATACAGTTATCTTAGGAGGCACGTAAGGTGGTCTGGTGTTCTCATCTCTTTAAGAATTTTGTACACTTTGTTGTGATCCACACAAAGGGTTTGCATAGATAATAAAGCAGAAGTAGATATTTTTCTGGAATTCTCTTGCTTTTTCTATGATCCAATGAAAGTTGGTAATTTGATTTCTAGTTCCTCTGCCTTTTCTAAATCCAGCTTGAACATCTGAAAGTTCCTCATTCAAACTGTTGAAGCTTCACTTGGAGAATTTTGATCATTACTTTGCTACTGTTTGCGATGAGTCAAATTGTACGGTAGTTTGAACATTCTTTGATATTACCTTTCTTTGGGATTGGAATAAAATCTAATCTTTTCCTGTCATGTGGCCACTGCTGAGTTTTCCAAATATGCTGGCATATTGAGTGCAACACTTTAACAGCATCATCTTTTAGGATTTGAAATAGCTCAACTGGAATTCCATCTCCTCCACTAGCTTTGTTCGTAGTGATGCTTCCTAAGGCCCACTTGACTTTGCATTCCAGGATGTCTGGCTCTAGGTGAGTAATCACACAATCATGGTTATTGGGTCATGAAGATCTTTGTTGTATAGTTTTTCTGTGTATTCTTGTCACCTTTTCTTAATATCTTCTGCTTCTGTTAGATCCATACCATTTCTGTCCTTTACTGTGCCTATCTTTGCATGAAATGTTCCCATCGTATCTCTAATTTTCTTGAGGAGATCTGTAGCCTTTTCTATTCTATTGTTTTCCTCTATTTCTTTACATTGATCGCTGAGGAATACTTTCTTATATCCCCTCACTATTTTTGAACTCTGCAGTATCTATAGGCATATAACTCCTTATAAATATTAAAATTATAAAATGCTAAAATGATTAGGATACATTAGCATATAAACTTCATGAAAGCAGGACGTTGTGAGTTGATATCTCTGTTGTACCATGTGTTCAACAAATATTTGTAGAGTGAAGGAGTGAACGAATGAATATTTGTTATTTGAATATCGGGATGCATATAATTTGTGTTAAACATTTCTGCAACTGGTGTGTTTATACCCAAAGAGAAATTTCTCATAAACTGTGTAATCTGTATATTTTAAATAGTTTCCTGGCTGTCTGCATTAAAACATCCCAGAAAACATGTAAGAAATTGACATTACTAAGGCTGTCTTGCAGAATCAAACTGGTAGCTCAGAATGCCTGAGGCAGACACCAACATCCTCCATCTGGTAATCCCTCCAGCTCTCCCCTCTTCAATCTTCTTCCCTCTGTGGGTCTAACAGAAACCTCAAGGCAAATCTTATAGAAGTTCCCCACATTTCTGATATGCAATGTTGTAGCTTTGACTGTCAATGTTCAAGAGAGTAAGGAACAGATTTCTCTTAAATAATTTGTCAGGCCCTCTTTAAAAAAAAAAAATTATTTATTATTTTTTGGCTGTACCACATGGTATGTGAAGCTTTCCCAACAAGGGATTGAACCTGTGCTCCCTGCAGTGGAAGCTCAAAATGTTAGCCACTGGACCACCTTAACATTGTCTTTCTCTTTCTTTTTTCCTAATCCACATGATGGGGAAGTGCAGGAGCACACAGGGTGCTGTAACAAATCCTTTGCTTTTGTTTTACACACAAAACAAGAAGGGGTCCTCAAAAGAAGCTGAGTTAGGGCTATGCAGCCTGCTTTTTCACAGCATGATACAGCAGTACCCACAGCAGCCATCACCTGCTACATGTTTGCCCACATATCCAAGCAAAGATATTAGGTTAGCCTTGCCTTCCTCCCAACAGTAGAAAGGCACCTACCAACTTGCTTCCCCACTGGTCAACATCATTAATGAGAACTTTATGCGATTTTTGTAACAGAAGGCATGGCTGCACTTTCTAATCCATGGTTAAAAAAATAGCCAGTCTATGCTTTCAGTTAAAATAATGACCAATAACAGTACAACTGAAGGCATCTCCTTTCTCTGACTAGCATGTGCATCCAAGGGGCATTATGACTCAAATCTCTTTCCTCTGACTGTCAATTACTTTGCACTGAGAAATGTGTTTTTATTCACTTATTTTCACCTAAATTTGAATACATTTGAGAAAAGTTCTGCAATGGTAGAAAAACACATTCTGCAGAAATGCTTATTTTGAAAAGGATCATTTAACACACACACACGTACACACACTGCTTTATTCATTTCCCCTTGCAATTATAGTTTTAGATGATTGCTTGTGTATTTTCTCAGTTTAAAATAGAAATTGAAGGTCTGATGACATGAGTTGATTTAATTTTTCCAGGGAGAGGAGCTCCTACCCCAGTTCTGTGTTAGGGAGCTATTTATTGGTTCATTGTTCAGTGTACAACAATGTGGATGATTTATTTCAGTTTTTAAAACATCCACTATGTAGTCATTTAAATCATCAGATGTTATTGCCCTGGCCAGATCATGTACTCTGTCTCTCACTGTGTTTTGATTTAGTGTAAACATGAGACAGAAATTACCCTAAAGCTCTCAAAGTCGGAAAGAATTTGAAATACCATTGAGCTCAACATTGTTTAGAACATACAGAGAAACCTAAACTCAAAAGGGAAGCAATTCACCCAAAGTCAGATTGTTAAGCAGCCCATAAAGCCTGACTGGCTCCTGGTCTAATGCTCTTTCCAGCTTTATATTCGGGTGGTTTATTACCATGATCTTTGTGGAAAAAAAAAAAAAGTTGAGCAGCATGAAAAGGAGATGATGAGTTATGGTAAAGAGAGAATTCTCTGGGAATATTTTCAGAATAAAACTTCCTGCATGGTCTCATTAATATGAACTGAGGCTTCATAATTACATACATATGTGCAGTTTTGGATGACATCTACCTTTTCCTCTGTATGTGGTGTAAGCATCTCATCAACAGAGTCTTCATTTTAACAGTATCTACACACAATCCCTACTCTTCTACCAAATGGGGCTCCTAATATTTTCCTAGCTGTGTCTACTGATTTCAGATATAAATGGCTATTTCTGCTTTTCCTGACATCTAAATTCCTCCCCAATATTTCCACTTCTCTGTCTGCCTAATCAGCTTTCTAGGCAAAAATCAACAGATGCCTGTTCCACTGGGGCTCTACCTAGTCCTCTCTGTCTCTCTAAGTGCTCCTGTCCTAACTTAGACTTGCTGTAGTACACCTGTCTTAGTTTAGCAAACCTCAATACATCTAGCACTGGTTCAGCAAACATTTACCGAGGACCAACTCACCTTCTCACACTTTGATAGTCACTTATTGAACATTCAGCAATGTTGCATCAATGAATGAGTAAACAGAAAACATCTGTAAATCCATCCAGGACCACTTGCTGCTGCTGCTGCTTCTAAGTCGCTTCAGTCGTGTCCAACTCTGTGCGACCCCATAGATGGAAGCCCACCAGGCTCCCCCATCCCTGGGATTCTCCAGGCAAGAACACCGGAGTGGGTTGCCACTTCCTTCTTCAATGCATGAAAGTGAAAAGTGAAAGTGAAGGCGCTCAGTCATGTCCGACTCTTAGCAACCCCATGGACTGCAGCCTACCAGGCTCCTCCGTCCATGGGATTTTCCAGGCAAGAGTACTGGAGTGGGGTGCCATTGCCTTCTCCACCAGGACCACTTACTGGAGGGCAAATGCACATCTCAAGCTTCTTTCCACACTGTTCTATTTGATGTAACATGACCTGGTAGTCCCACACTATAGTGCCAACACTACATGCAAATTGGCCTCCAGAACTCTCAGATTATCTTTCATCTTCAGACTGAACAGTATAGCCCAATTTATATTTAACTTCCTACATATTTTGAAGCTCTTTGATTTTGAATATTACTCTTTCAATCCCTCACTTGTGGCCTATCTTCTCTATTCAGATATTAAACTTCTCTGCCTTTTTAAAATCTGAGTATTGCTTTCTCTCCTCAATTGCACCATGCCTCTACATTGTTTATATCTCTTCTAGACACCAAATACGCCTCACACACAACATTTTAAAAGTTGTTCTTTTGCCCCTTTCCTCTTTGCCCAAGTCCATTCCCCTCGAACCTGAATAGAGCCTAATTGTAGGAAGGAGATCACTAGGAAATCCAATATAACTCCTGACTTATGCTCTCCTGAACACACAGAGGGAATACACTGTCTAACCTGTTGATTTCTTTCTGAGATAAAAGAAGTAGGAATGAAGGATGAAATAGTTAAAGAATGATTAGCTCTCTATTCCTACCAGTCCCCTTAGCAATCCTACAGGCTGATCACATGGGCAAGATTACATCTGAAGACAGAGTCAGCCAGCCTGCACATGATGGAGAAGAAGGTAGAACCCAACCTTCTGCTTTGATGATTCACTGAGATTCTTCCTTCCTCCATTTTTCTTTTTAATAACTTCTATGGTTGAGTAGCATCTTCAGAGTTGGTCTCTGGACATGAGACCACCTTCTTGCAAGACTGTTGGCTTTTCTGATTAAAATAGCTTTCCTTTCTACTAACACTCAGCTCTAGAATTATTGGCTTTTGACCAGCAAACAGCCAAGCCTGAGTTTGGTAGCAATGATTGGCCCATGCTGACACTTCCTCTGTGGCAGGCACTGCACTGCTTTCTGGGCATCACCAAGTTGAACGAGACATAGTTCCCAACTTCAAGGGTCTCACAGTTTAAAGTGGATGATGTGCATGCAAAAAGATAATCTCAACAGTGTGAAGAGCACTTAATCTTGGAAACCATGGACATGGACAATGATCTGAAAGATGGATGGGATCAAAGAAAACTTCCTTGAGCAGGTCAAGGTTGAAATGATCCTTTAAAACACTAGAAGTAGTTAGTCATTGAAGCTATGAGGGCATAAATGATGCCTGATACATCTTTGGATCTTCATAAAGCATCCAACACAGTGTTCAACAAAAATTTGGTGATTAAATGAAAGATAAATCTATATATGTACCTAATCTTTCACGTCAACAATCTTAGTTCACATGTGAGTTTACACCTCACAGTTATATTTCTGTAATGCTCTTTCTGCTTTTAGTATCTCTTCCTGCCCTTCTCCACCATCCATCCTCTGGATTGGCATCATTAATCCATACAAAGCTTCATGTTTTTCATATGGAGCCCCAAGGCCTATTTTACAATCTTCAAACCTCACAGCCAGGTATCCAAGGCCCTCATATTAGACCCCAATCTACTTCTCCAAACATTGTTTTTCTGCAGAAACCACCTTCAGGAATCAATTTAGTCCACATGCTTCCCCTGAGATTCACTGGGCAGTCCTTTAAAGGGTACAAAGCTGCTTTAAGAAGTTTATAAACCAGTAGACCAGCTCAAGGAGAACAATGGCAACCCTCTCCAGTACTCTTGCCTGGAAAATCCCATGGACGGAGGAGCCTGGTAGGCTGCAGTCCATGGGATCGCTAAGAGTCGGACACGACTGATCGACTTCACTTTCACTTTTCACTTTCATGCATTGGAGAAGGAAATGGCAACCCACTCCAGTGTTCTTGCCTGGAGAATCCCAGGGACGGGGAAGCCTGGTGGGCTTCTGTCTATGGGGTCGCACAGAGTCAGACACTAATGAAGCGACTTAGCAGCAGCAGCAGACTAGCTCAGTAAGAACAATAAGCAGTGTATTTCAGGGAAGATTTGCAGGAATGCAAGGGCCAGGAAGTGACCAGAAGGGGTAATAGAGGAACTAGAAAGTCTAGCAAAAATTGTTCTCTTTGTTTACTCAAATCATATGTAACCCTTGGGTTTGCAAAACTGATCAAGGACAAAATTTTGCAAAATTTCCAGCTCTTTTCACATCTTAGCTTTTGCAAAATGCTGCAAAAAGGCATTTTTCCTTTTTCTGTTTGTATCCTGTACCCCCTGTGACTGAAAGAGCAAAGGCAGCATGAAAACACAAATATAATAGAGGAACAATATGTCAACTATTTTCAACCAAGCCAGGAATCATTGGAATTGAAGCAAGGGCTTCAAGTGTTATCAGCTTTGATGATTCATTCTGTCCTCGGGTCTGCTTTTTTGCTTTGGTTCTAACCCCTCCATGCTGTTTCCTGCACCTTCACGTCTTCGGGCACTGGCATCTGAAAGAGCCTGAATTTTTTATCAGTTGCATCAACTCATTTGTAAACATGCAGCTTCAGCCTTTATTAGTTCTCTCCTTTTTCTGTTGTTCTGTAATTGAATAACAGCCTGGCCTGAAATCTGTCTCTTCATTCTCTGGCTTTCAGCATGTAATTCCGTGCAATTGTATTAAAATTGTTGGGCATGAGTTGTTCCTGCATTTTGTAGATCAGTGAATTCTATAAAGGCATACATAGAGTATGCATCCCTGCAAGTGTGCACACGAGCGAGCACACAAACACACACACATGCATACACACACAGTCAATTTCTTTCCAAGGAGTTTTCATAGCTCTTATGAAGAGAGACCCCAAACATCCTAATACCCTGGATCCCCACTGCACTCAATATTTACTGGTTCTAAAATATTTACCTCATTGTATTATGTTTATATCTTTGCTTTTCACCTCCTCCTCATCCTGTGGACTATAAGCTCCTGGAAAGTAGGGAATGAAACTTTCATTTCTATATCCCAATACCAGCCTAGTTGTGGCATGTCACAATTCTTTAATGACTCTGGACTGAATACCAATTGATATTGGACTATTTTAGGAATTCAGAACTATATATTGTAAGGTCAGACCCTGATGGCCTTCTTGGCTTCCCCTTCCCGGTGGCTATCTTGTCTCCTTCTTCCCTTCTCCATCCCCCGCCGGAGGGAAAAAGTCCCGCCAAACCGCTGAAGAATCTCTGATGTAATAACCCTCTGCCGAGATCTACCCCACTTCCTGACCTCCAGAGTGACCAACCTGGTCTCACCACCTCGACTAGCTGACCATTCGCAATCTCGAATTCCTGAGCTTTACCTCATCTTAGGCCTGTCCAGGTTATATGATGCCACTTCCTGCCCCGAAGGCATAAAAATCGCACCCTGCCTTTGTTGGGGCAGAACTCCTCGTGGCCATTCTTGTGGTCAGTGGGTTCTGCCCAGGAGTGCACTGCCAATAAAGCCTGTTACTTTCCCTTGGTGTCTGGGTTATTTCCCTACATCTTGAGACGCCTGTTTCCGCGACCTTACATATATGATTTCTTATGAAAAAAATTCTCTAAAACAGAGATTCGAAACTCTTATTTTATCATAACCCTTTTCCCATATTCTTGATAGTGTCTCTAAATTGAGATACTTTTAGAAGTTCTCAAATAAAAGTTGCTTAGATTGTAAAAGAAAATAATACCTAGGATTAACTTAATTTAGGCAAATGTGTGCTCTTGCAGAAATGAATACCACAGCAAACACCAAGAGAGTGTCCACATGCCTTGCTGGTCCACAGCAGGTGTTACAACACACACACACACACACACACATATACACACACATACACACACAAACCTGACCTTGCACATGACCCTCTGGTTCCCTGTGATCAGAGATACTGGCTATTTTCACGTGTCCAACTGAAATCAGAAGTGTGGGGATGTTTAGAGAAAAGTTCACTCTGTAGTAGGTTCATTTCCTGGTCAGAAAAACATTAAAAATATATTCAGTCTCATTAGTGATAAAGAAAACATAAATCTTAACCAAGAGATGCCATTTTTATTTGTAAGATGAAAATTTAAATGGCAAAACAAAAACTAAACAAACAAAAACACCCAGAGCTGATAAGGATGAAAGGAGACTGCACTTTCACATCCTATTGTTGAGAATGCAGTGCGGAAGGCAATTTGTCCACACTCCAACCAGTAACTCCAAAGAATTGTTTCTGCAAAACTTCTCGTGTAAAATGTATAAAAATCTATCTATAAAATATATCCATTGCTGGATAAATGGACATAGCCCCAAAACACAAATAAATCTACATATACATCAATATAATAATATTTTAATAATCCATAATGTATTATTTCAAATCTTAAAAGATGATGCTGTGAAAGTGCTGCACTCAATATGCCAGCAAATTTGGAAAACTCAGCAGTGGCCACAGGACTGGAAAAGGTCAGTCTTCATTCCAATCCCAAAGAAAGGGAATGCCAAAGAATGCACAAACTACTGCACAGTTGCACTCATCTCACACGCTAGTAAAGTGATGCTCAAAATTCTCCAAGCCAGGCTTCAGCAATATGTGAACTGTGAACTCCCAGATGTTCAAGCAGGTTTTAGAAAAGGCAGAGGCACCAGAGATCAAATTGCCAACATCTTCTGGATCATGGAGAAAGCAAGAGAGTTCCAGAAAAACATCTATTTCTGCTTCATTGACTATGCCAAAGCCTTTGACTGTGTGGATCACAATAAACTGTGGAAAATTCTGAAGGAGATGGGAATACCAGACCACCTGACCTGCCTCTTGTGAAACCTGTATGCAGGTCAGGAAGCAACAGTCAGAACTGTACATGGAACAACAGACTGGTTCCAAATAGGAAAAGAAGTGCGTCAAGGCTGTATATTGTCACCTTGCTTATTTAACTTATATGCAGAGTACATCATGAGGAACGCCGGGCTGGAAGAAGCACAAGCTGGAATCAAGATTGCCGGGAGAAATAGCAATAACCTCAGATATGCAGATGACACCACCCTTATGGCAGAAAGTGAAGAGGAACTCAAAAGCCTCTTGATGAAAGTGAAAGAGGAGAGTGAAAAGGTTGGCTTGAAGCTCAACATTCAGAAAACGAAGACCATGGCATCTGGTCCCATCACTTCATGGGAAATAGATGGAAAAACAGTGGAAACAGTGTCAGACTTTATTTTTGGGGGCTCCAAAATCACTGCAGATGCTGATTGCAGCCAGGAAATTAAAAGACGCTTACTCCTTGGAAGGAAAGTTATGACCAACCTTGATAATATATTAAAAAGCAGAGACATTACTTTGCCAACAAAGGTCTATCTAGTCAAGGCTATGGTTTTTCCCGTGGTCATGTATGGATGTGAGAGTTGGACTGTGAAGAAAGCTGATCGCCGAAGAATCGATGCTTTTGAACTGTGGTGCTGGGGAAGACTCTTGAGAGTCCCTTGTACCGCAAGGAGATCCAAACAGTCCATTCTAAGTGAGATCAGTCCTGGGTGTTCATTGGAAGGACTGATGCTAAAGCTGAAACTGCAATACTTTGGCCACCTCATGCGACGAGTTGACTCACTGGAAAAGACTCTGATGCTGGGAAATGTTGGGGGCGGGAGGAGAAGGGGACAACCGAGAATGAGATGGCTGGCTGGCATCCCCGACTCCGTGGACATGAGTTTGAGTGAACTCTGGGAATTGGTGATGGACAGGGAGGCCTGGCGTGCTGTGATTCATGGGGTTGCGGAGAGTCGGACACGACTGAGCGACTGAACTGAACTGAATGTATCCATGGGCTTCCCAGGTGGCACAAGTGGTAAAGAACCTATCTGCCAATATAGGATCATAAGAGATGTAGGTTCAATCCCTGGGTCAGGAAGATTCCCTGGAGGAAGGCACGACAACCCACTCCAGGATTCTTGCCTGGAAAATTCCATGGACAGAGGAGCCTGGTGGGCTACAGTCCATGGGGTGGCAAAGGAGTCAAACACAACTGAAGTGACTTATCGCACTTATCATAACGTTTCCATGTGAAGAATCCTATGCAAAAAATAAAAAGAACAAACAGGTCTTTATGTATTAGTTTGTCCCCATGTGTTATTAAGCAAAACTCAAGTGATAGAACAATATATCTAAAATGACATCTCACTGTATATGTGTGTGTATATATTTTTGCACATACATTTCTAGAAAGGTACATATATTTTATAGTTATGAATTGTAAGCATTACTTCAGTACAGTTTTGAAATAGTGGGAGGCAGTGAAGGCTCATTTACAAATCTCCTGATATGCTTAAAACCTATGAAAACATGAGAGAAGAGAATCTGGGAATAGCACACCAGAATTCTGGCCCCTGTTCCCAGTTTTCCTATTTCTGCAGCTGTGACTTAGGCGCAGCCATAACTCTAGAGTGGAAGAAAATCAGTCCCATTCAGAATTCCCCCAGGGGCTTATTAGCTGGTCCAGGGGCCAAAACATGGAAATATATCTTAATCCTTCTCTTCATCTCTCACAGTCTTGGCAACTGCTCCTAGTAATGCAGGCTACAAATCTTTAGATCATGCATGATTCCTCCAAATAAATCACATTTAGTTAATGTAAAGTTCTAATGACTATAAAATCAAATGATGATAACTCTTCACTTCAACCAAGAAACAGACAATATGGACAAAGAGGCAGAGTTTAGAGACAAAGTCCTATAGCTAGATACTTCATATGTATCATTTTCATTCCTAATCCTGACAAGAGAAATTAGATGTGTTCTCAATCATAGAGGAGGAAGTTGAGGCTGAGAAAGATCAAATGACTCAAAGTCACACAGTTCATAAAATCAGGATTAGAATCAAAGTTTGTCTGACTCCAAAACCTGTATAGCTCCCCTGGAATGTGCTGCCTTCGAAAGCATTAGGTTAGTGAAGAAAGTAAGTGAATTTGCCTTTTCACTCTCCATGCATTTCTTTTAGATTCCCCTATTTTAATTTCGTCATCTGTGTGGTTACTAATTAGGTAGCACCTGTTCCAGTTGTATTAGGCTGGGGTGTTTTTCACATTGATTTTGCTACCAAACTCAGGTTCACCTGCTCGCTGCTCAAGAGCCAATAATTCAAGAGGCAAGCATCAGTAGAAAGGAAAGGTCCTTTAACCAGAAAGGTCAGCAGTCTGGGGAGAAAGTGAACTCATGTCCAGAGACCAAGAACTCATGTCCCAAGATTCTACTCAGCCATAACAGTTTTTCAAGAGAAAAAAGAGGGGAAGAATCTCAGTGAATCACTGAGGCAGGAGGTTAGGGTCTGCATCCTTCTCCATTATATGCAGACTGACTGACTCTTCCTGTGCTGATCTTGCCAACATGAGCTGTCTACAGGATTTCTCAGGGGCCTGTTAGGGTAAAGAGCTGATCATTCTTCAAATGCTTCATTCTTCATTCTTAACTTCTTTTAATCTAAGAAAAGGATCAACAGGTTAGACAAGGCAGGGTATGCATTCAGGAGAGCATAAGTCAGGAGCTAAGTTAAATTGCCTAGAGATCTCATTCTTATAATTAGGTTCTTTTAAGGTTAGAGAGAATAGAAATAGGCAAACAGGAAAGAGGCAAAAGAGCTGCTTTCAGTGTAACTATGTAAGCCCTAGAGTTTCCAAACCTGACCCATAGAATCTGAACTCTCGGTGTTGCTGTTGGGAAAACACCAATGAGAAATGGAGCATTTCTTGCCACATAGTAAACAAGGATGTCACAGCCATCAGAGATTCTGACCCTCCAAATTCCTGAGCCAGAAGGGCACTTGGGAAGAATAATACCTGCTATCTGGTAGCTATCAGGCTGCAGCCACTCCCTACTATGAGCACTAAGGAGATGAGGGGATGTGAAAAACACAGGTTACTGACCCCAGACAGCTTAGATGCATATGAAAGGAATGATTTCAGTTCACCCAGACTCTCGCATCTTCCCATACACAGAAAAGCTCTAAATTCCTTAACCTGAGGTATCTGATTTTCCTTAACTAATAATAATCATTTAATGTTCAGACTACCTGCCCTTTGTTGCCAACTTCTATATAACCTGACTTCTCCTCCCCACCTCCACCTCCTCTGAGCAGCTCTCTCAGGGTTACTTGAGATGCTATCTCTCAGGTGTGAAATCCTAAAAATTCCCACTGAATAAAACATAACTTTAGGTTGTGACTGTTTTTTAAGTCGACACCAGTGAATGAGAACACAACTAATTACAACCTAATGTATTTGCTAAAAAGCAATTTAGAAGCAGACAAAGCTTATTCTAATGTGGAAACAGCCATACCTTTTAGAGATTGACCCTAACCCATGAAATCCCCTCTAGTTCTTGAATTTCCTGCAATCTGGGCCAGTGAGACTGTTCTGGCAGATGGAGCTGAATCCTGGTTTGAGCACTGGAAACAACCCAGGTTGGATTTTTTTTTAAACATGTCTTGGCACCACATTTCCTTATTTTGTCTCAGTATTACAAGGTCTAAATGACTTAGATTCTTTGGGTCTCAATTGTTCACCTGTAAAATATAGTGATCATAATGCTGCCACAAACAGTGGCCAGAGGGTTGGAAATGTTTACTGTAAAATCCTTACACAATATATGGAAAGCAGCTCTTTTGTCCCTTTTCCTGTTTGTCCATTTCTGTTCCCCTCTAGCCTTGAAACAGCCTAATTATAGGAAGGAGATCACGAGGCAATATAGCATATCTCCTAACTTATGCTCTCCTGACCACACCATGCATTGTCTAATCTGTTGATTCTTTTCCTAGATAAAAAGAAGTAGGAATGAAGAATGAAGTAGTTAGAGAATGACTAGCTCTCTATCCCCAACAGCTCCCTTAGCATCCTGCAGGTAGATCACAGGGACAAGATAACAATTGAAGGGAGTGACAGCTAATCTGCGCACAATGAAGAACGAGGCAGACGTTACCCAACCTCCTGTCTTGAAGTTTTACTGAGATTTCCCCCCGTGCCTTTTTTCTCTTGAAAAACTGGCATGACTGAGCAGAATCTTTGGAGTTGGTCTCAGGACGTGAGTCCACCCTCTTACCAGATTGCCAGCTTTTCTGATTAAACCATCTTTCCTTTCCATTGACACTTGCCTCCAGAATTATTGGCTTTTGAGAGTGAGCTGCTGAACCTGAGTTTGGTAATATATTCATTGACAATTGACTTCACAAAATCATTCAGTTAATTCTGAGTGTCTCCTAGGTGCCTGGCACATGCCTGCAGAAGTTCATTACTCAATTACTGGTGGTTGAGGGGAGGGAGGTAGAAGGGGTGGACAAGCAACTGCAAATATATTTGGCATATAGCAACTGATCATTAGATAATAACTACTATGATTTCCTTCATACCAAAGGCAATTCTTAGCAAGACAAATAAAGATCTAGTAATCATAAGGGCTTTGTTTCATTTCTCCATGAGGCAGGGCAGTGGAGTCATGGAGGCTTGATTTAAATATTTTAGCGAGATTTTAAAAGAGGAATTATTTTTAATGTGGTTTAGCCTAAAGCTTTCATTGAGAAACTCAGCTAACTGAAGCCCTCACTTATATCTACCAAGATGTTAACAGAATGATTTTTCTGATTTTGATGAAAAAAACAATGGAAGAAAAAAATGGTCCCAGTGACATAGGGCCACTCTTCTTAAGCGAAAATTAGCTGCAATCTCCGTCCTACACAAAATGCATGCTATGCTTGCAATATTCTTTTATCTATCTTGAGTTTATATAAAAAGTAAACAAACTATTTTGCAATCCATATTTAGTGATGTGCTTATACAATTAGAGATGTTTATGAATCATCTTCATTATGCACTTAAACAGTTCATAAAAGTTATGAGTCCAATGTACTTACCCCTTTTCATTGTTGTAAACCTTTAACTATAAATGCAGTAAGAACAAAGGAACCAAAATGTGCATATTCTGGAGGCTTCACACCAACCCCTGCTTCAATTATGCATGAATTAACAGAAATGAATTTGTAGCATTTTATTTCTTGGTGTAATGGAGCTCAAGTATTTCATAAAGCGTAACCATACAGCAAATTCTGAGCTCATTTTAGAATAATTAGCACATTGATGTCACTTGTGTAGTTAAAAGGAAATGTTAAAAATTTCCCCTGGTAAGCACTTTTTGAAGGCTCACTGTTCTCCAAAGTGAGCAATCTTTCACTCAGAAGAAAGCTGGAAGCTCCATTTTCCCTGCATTTCATCTTCTTCCTCTTATACCTCGATTAAAATACTGGTGCTTATTCAGACAAGTCTTAATTACAGGCCTGAAGCAAGTGAAAGAGCCTCTGTAGATTAAGCAGGTAATTTTTTAAAATGATGCATTTACCTCCAGTTCCTCTAGCTCAGTCCTTTGAATAATTAAGGCTGAACTAAAGGAGACCTAATATCCTCACAAGAAGATGCCTCCATTTAACATTCTCACCAAAATTTGGCATTCTCATATCTCTTTCCCCCATCCCTTTCATAAAAGGAAAGTCACCCTCTTGGGAGGAAAAAGAAACCAATATTTACAGAATTTCTACTATATGTCAAACAGTACTATGTGAGGTCTGTTACCGTCCTAGGTCTTTGAACATTCACATAATTCAGAGGTCAGTAAGGGGCTTAGTTATTCCTGTTTTGCAAATGAGGATAGTAAGGCTCAAGAATATTAAGTGAGCTTCCCAAAGTCATACTAACAGTGGACAATGAGAGGGTTGAATTCATATTGGTCTAAATCTGGACTCTGTTCTTGCTTTATTCTGTGCCATCCCAAGGTGACTGACAGCTTAAGGTAACAGTGGCTATTTAAACATGTTCAACACAAACCTCAACAGAAATTCATTCATTTAAGTCACTAAAATTATACGTTATGCAGAGAGTTTTAGAAAAGCTAATAAAACTGTAACCTCCTAACTCTAGGAAATATGAGCATGAAATGGTGAAGTGTTTTACTGCCAAAAACCAGAGGGGTGGCCAAGGGGAACTTGGCAAAATCTAGAAGTTTTCCTCCATTATTGCTGAGATCTGACAAAGAAATTTGCACTATAAATTATTTTGACCTCCTAGAGATATGTTCGCAGATAAGATTTTGAAATTTGAAACTATAGCAAACAAAAGGAAAAATGAATAAGAAATGAAGTGATTATTTTTCATAGCCATTGACAAACACCGAATGACTACACCATCATAAAAGTGATGCTGGGTTTGGGAATAAAACTGACAAATTGGATGAATTTTGTTCCTATACAGATAGAGTAAGAATGAGAGATAGATAAAGAAGTAGATAATTTACAATCTAATGATTCGAGTGTATGGCTTGGTATCTAGGGAGATAGATGCTAAGGTAGATGTTTTGCTTTGATCACTGATGTAACCCAAGAACCTGGCACAAAATAGATATTCAGTAAATAAATACCTACTTAATAAAAGAGAACTGCTGCTGCTGCTAAGGCACTTCAGTCGTGTCCGACTCTGTGTGACCCCATAAACGGAAGCCCACCAGGCTCCCCCTTCCCTGGGATTCTCCAGGCAAGAACACTGGAGTGGGTTTTCATTTCCTTCTCCAATGTGTGAAAGTGAAAGTGAAGTCGCTCAGTCGTGTCCGACCCTTAGCGACCCCACGGACTGCAGCCTACCAGGCTCCTCCATCCATGGGATTTTCCAGGCAAGAGTACTGGAGTGGCTTGCCATTGCCTTCTCCAATAATAAAAGAGAACTAGGGAGCACTGACATTGCAGGCAGATTTGGTAGTGAATGGGTGGCAAGGAGATGTAAGGTTTCCTGAGAGGGAATGATGTCTTTAAAAAAAAGGGAGACAAAGAGTAGAAGTTAATCTGGTAGTAAGTGATGACTGAGAGAATGATATATGCAATGGTCAACGAGAGATAAATGAGTATAGACATCTACTCCCCTGGGAAAGAAAATACTTCCACAATCTTGGTGTACAGGCTCTTGGGGCCAAGTGCAGAGGCTGAATAAGGAGGCAAAGAGTGTGGTGAATGCTTTTAGCAAAGAGTGTGAGGGGCTGGAAACCCTCTGAGTTAGATTCCTGGTCTCTTGTGATGATTAAAGCAGGATTTTCATAGTACATAACAAGGAGTCCTTTAATAAGGAAATTTTTAAAATGCTGGGATAAACAAAGCATATTTGTTTAACTTATAGATATTTAACAAATCCGTCAGATGGAAATTTTGCATATATCATTTTTAAGCTTGACCATAAGAACTAACTTAGGAAATCAGTTTAGAAAACCTAGACTTAAAGATGTACTAAATTAGCTGCAAAGCTCAAATCTGTCTTACTTTTTGGTCAGTTCAGGAATTTGATGGATGCCTATGAAAAAGACTGAGTAGATATTGTGTGTTGACTGCAAAAGTGCTCAACATAAAAGTTGAGAATTATGTTTTATTCAGTGGACAAAACCGAGGACTTAAGCCCAGGACACAGCCTCTCAGATAGCTGTGAGAATGGCTCTGAAGAGACAAGGAAGGAGCCAGGATATACAGGAGTTTTTGCAACAAAGACTAAGTAGTTGGAACATCAAATGATTACTGTTAATTAAAGAAAATCAGATATCTCAAGTTAATGAATTTAGAACTTTTCTATATATGGAAAGATGCAAGTCTGGGCTCATTGAAATTGCTATGCACCTCAGCTCTCTGGGGCCAGTGTCTTGTACTTGCTCATCCTGAGTCTCTTCAGGGTGGTTCTTTGGGGTGGGGCTTCAGTGGCTGATGGCTTGAGGGCAGGCATCCTGGTTCTAGCCTGAGTTCTCTCAGGGCTCATATATATGGAGGCTGTAATGTGTTGGCTTGATGGCTGCAACATCCTTTGTTTACTGATATGGCAGGCAACAATTTTCATTCAAAATGGCTGTGGAACAGACTATCTTTTGCAGTTAGAGGGAGCTCTGAACACACATATGCCCATGAATCATAGATCTTTTCATTACACTCTGCCATATGACCAAATCTGTAAACCTTGGTTTAAGCTTCAGATTTCTACTTATCCACTCCTACTGGTTTCAGATTCTTGCTGGAATAGATAGTTGGCCAATCCCATTACTGTTTCTAACAAAGTGAAAGTGAAGTCGATCAGTCACGTCCAACTCTTTGCAACCCCATGGGCTGTAGCCTACCAGGCTCCTCCGTCCATGGGATTTTCCAGGCAAGAGTACTGGAGTGGGTTGCCATTTCCTTCTCCAGGGAATCTTCCCAACCCAGGGATTGAACCCAGGTCTCTCGCATTGTAGGCAGACGCTTTACCCCCTGAGCCACCAGGCGAGCTGTATTCTAACAAAGTATCCTGTCAAATGCCTGGAACTTGTTTCAGTACATTCTGGTATGTACTTACCACCAGAGATGCCCTACTCCTGACTTACATGAATTATGGTTCCATGGTGAATGTGCACGCTCAGTCACTTCAGTCATGTCTGATTCTTTGCAACCATATGGACTGTAACCTGCCAGACTCCTCTGTCCAAGGGATTTTCCAGGCAAGACTACTGGTTGAAGTGGGTTGCCATTTCCTACCTCTGGGTTCTTACCCTCGAACTAGGGATTGAACCTACATCTCTGTGTCTCCTGAATTGGCAGGCAGATTCTTTCCCACTAATGCCATCTGGGAAGCCCAGGTGCATACTATTCTTATGCTGAGTCTGCTATAGATTTGAGGCTCCTTATACATGAAAAGGTCATACATCACAAACAAATCAACCATCAACCTTTGAATAATACTCTTTACAGAACTACTGATCATCTACCCTGGAGTTTGGCCCCTCAATGAAACCAGAGATCGCAACTCTGGTCCTCTAGATCTGGGTACATTCTCTCTGACTTTCAACGCTACCATATTGTCAAAAGCTGTCCTGCTTTGAAACAAAAACATTTTGAACAACCCAAGAGGAATAAAAGGCATGAATGTTTTTAACATTACAAAATTTGTTTTCATGAATATAATGTACTTTAAAAATGCAACATGTCATTTTGAATTATGGTTTTCTCTGGGTATATGCCCTGGGGCAGGACTTCTGGGTCATGCAGTAGTTTTACAGTTAGTTTTTTAAGGCATCTCTACACTGTTCTCCACAATTGTTGTATCAATTTACATTCCTACTAACAGGGCAAGAGAGTTCCCTTTTCCTCATACCCTCTCCAGCATATATTGGTTGTAGACTTTGTTGATGATGACTGGTGTGGGGTGATACTTCATTCTGGTTTTGATTTTCATTTTCCTAATAAATAGTGATGTTTATCATCTTTTCATGTGCCTCTTGAACCATCTGTATGTCTTCTGTGGAAAGATGTCTCTTAAGGTCTTCTGCCCATTTTTTCATTGTTTTCTTTCTTTTTTTGGTGTGTGTTATTGAGCCCATGGATTATTTATATATTTTTCAAGTTAATTCCTCATCAGTTGCTTCATTTGCAAATATTTTCTCCTATTCTGAGGATTGTCTTTTCATCTTGCTTATGGTTTCCTTACCTCTAAACTGTGTGGATCACAATAAACTGTGGAAAATTCTGAAGGAGATGGGAATACCAGACCACCTGACCTGCCTCTTGAGAACCCTGTATGCAAGTCAGGAAGCAACAGTCAGAACTGTACATGGAACAACAGACTGGTTCCAAATAGGAAAAGGAGTACGTTAGGGTGGTATATTGTCACCCTGCTTATTTAACTTATATGCAGAGTACATCATGAGGAACGCTGGGCTGGAAGAAGCACAAGCCAGAATCAAGATTGCCGGGAGAAATAGCAATAACCTCAGATATGCAGATGACACCACCCTTATGGCAGAAAGTGAAGAGGAATTCAAAAGCCTCTTGATGAAAGTGAAAGAGGAGAGTGAAAAGGTTGGCTTGAAGCTCAACATCCAGAAAACAAAGATCATGGCATCTGGTCCCATCACTTCATGGGAAATAGATGGAAAAACAGTGGAAACAGTGTCAGACTTTATATTTTTGGGCTCCAAAATCACTGCACATGCTGATTGCAGCCAGGAAATTAAAAGACGCTTACTCCTTGGAAGGAAAGTTATGACCAACCTTGATAGTATATTAAAAAGCAGAGACATTACTTTGCCAACAAAGGTCCGTCTAGTCAAGGCTATGGTTTTTCCCGTGGTCATGTATGGATGTGAGAGTTGAACTGTGAAGAAAGCTGATCACCGAAGAGTTGATGCTTTTGAACTGTGGTGCTGGAGAAGACTCTTGAGAGTCCCTTGGTCTGCAAGGAGATCCAACCAGTCCATTCTAGAGGAGATCAATCCTGGGTGTTCATTGGAGGGACTGATGCTAAAGCTGAAACTGCAATACTTTGGCCACCTCATGCGACAAGTTGACTCACTGGAAAAGACTTTGATGCTAGGAAAGGTTGGGGGCAGGAGGAGAAGGGGACGACAGAGAATGAGATGGCTGGATGGCATCACCGACTCCGTGGACATGAGTTTCAGTGAACTCCGGGAGTTGGTGATGGACAGGGAGGCCTGGCGTGCTGTGATTCATGGGGTCGCAGAGAGTCAGACACGACTGCGCGACTGAACTAACTAACTAACTACCTCTAAATTTCACTGCAGCACTATTTACAACAGCCAGGACATAGAAACAACCTAAATGTCCAAAAGATGAAAGGATAAAGAAGACATGATACATATATACAATGAAAAATTACTCAACCATAAAAAGGAACAGAACTGTGCCATCTGTAGAGACATAGATGGACCTGGAGACTGTCATACAGAATGAAGTAAATCAGAAGGAGAAAAAAACATGTATTGATGCATATGTTGCTGCTGCTACGTCACTTCAGTTGTGTCCAACTCTGTGTGACCCCATAGACGTAAGCCCACCAGGCTCCCCTGTTCCTGGGATTCTCCAGGCAAGAACACTGGAGTGGATTGCCATTTCCTTCTCCAATGTGTGAAAGTGAAAAGTGAAAGTGAAGTCGCTCAGTCGTGTCCGACCCTTAGCGACCCCATGGACTACAGCCCACCAGGCTCCTCCATCCATGGGATTTTCTAGGCAATAGTACTGGAGTGGCTTGCCATTGTATTTGTAGTCTAATCTAAAAATGTCTCTGCTTTTTAATATACTATCTAAGTTGGTCATAACTTTCTTTCCAAGGAGTAAGCGTCTTTTAATTTCATGGCTGCAATCAGCATCCGCAGTGATTTTGGAGCCCAAAAATATAAAGCCTGACACTGTTTCCACTGTTTCCCCATCTATTTCCCATGAAGTGATGGGACCAGATGCCATGATCTTTGTTTTCTGAATGTTGAGCTTTAAGCCAAACTTTTCACTCTCCTCTTTCACTTTCATCAAGAGGCTTTTGAGTTCTTCTTCACTTTCTGCCATAAGGGTGGTGTCATCTGCATATCTGAGGTTATTGCTATTTCTCCCAGCAATCTTGATTCCAGCTTGTGCTTCTTCCAGCCCAGCGTTCCTCATGATGTACTCTGCATATAAGTTAAATAAGCAGGGTGACAATATACAATCTTGACATACTCCTTTGCCAACAAAGGTCCGTCTAGTCAAGGCTATGGTTTTTCCAGTGGTCCTGTATGGATGTGAGAGTTGGACTGTGAAGAAAGCTGAGTGACGAAGAATTGATGCTTTTGAACTGTGGTTCTGGAGAAGACTCTTGAGAGTCCCTTGGACTGCAAGGAGATCCAACCAGTCCATTCTAAAGGAGATCAATCCTGGGTGTTCATTGGAAGGACTGATGCTAAAGCTGAAACTCCAATACTTTGGCCACCTCATGCGACAAGTTGACTCACTGGAAAAGACTCTGATGCTGGGAAGGATTGGGGGCGGGAGGAGACGGGGACGACAGAGAATGAGATGGCTGGATGGCATCACCGCCTCTATGGACATGAGTTTAAGTGAACTCCAGGAGTTGGTGATGGACAGGGAGGCCTGGAATGCTGTGATTCATGGGGTCGCAAAGAGTTGGACATGACTGAGCGACTGAACTGAACTGAACTGAATCTAAAAATGGTACAGATGAACCTGTTTCCAAGGAAGGAATAGAGCCACAAACCTAGAGAATGGATATGTGAACATATAGGGATAATGAGGGTGGGACAATTGGGAGATTGGGATTGACATATATACACTACCATGTATAAGACAGATAGCTAATGGAAGAGCTTCTATAAAGCACAGGAAGCTCACTTAATGCTCTGTGATGACCTAGAGGGGTTGGGATGGTGGGTAGGAGGGTGGCTCAAGAGGGAAAGGGTTTATGCATGCAGATGGCTGATTTACTTCTTTGTACAGCAGAAATGGCTTCTTAGGTGGCTATAATGGTCAAGAATCTGCCTGTCAATGCAGGAGACCCTGCATTGATCCCTGGGTCTGGAAGATCCTCTGGAGGAGGGCATGACAACCTCCCACCTGCCGCCCAGTATTCTTGCCTGGGAAATCCCATGGACAGAGGAGGTTGGCAGGCTACAGTCTATAGGGTCACAAGAGTCAGACACAACTGAAGCAACTTAGCATGCATATGCAGGCACAGCAGAAACTAACACAACATTGTAAAACAATTATATTTCAATTTTTAAAAATGCAATTTGTTTTACAAAACTATAATATTTGTTCTCACATATTTGTTGACTCTGGTTTATTTTGCTCCTCCCAGATCATTGCTCCTGACTGGGGTTTATCTCCACAGGAGGTGTTGACAACCCCACTGTCTTCACATTGCCTTCTCTTTAGATCAGTGTCCCTTTCTTTGGTGCTTCCATAGTAGCTGACTCTGCCTTCTTCAGTCATATGTAATCTTCATTTCTTTTCTTCCCAAATGAAAATCTTTATACTCCTTATTCATCAGATTTCTTTGAGCATATTTTCGATAAGCTTCAAGGACATATTTTAGGCATCTGATAAAAATGTCCTCAATGGTGATTGCTTTGTGCTAAATTCCTATCACATCTCTTATAAATATTAAGACTATTTCTAGAGAATTGGTTTCTTTAACAGAATTAAATGTAAAATCCACAGATACACACCCATATTTATATATACACATTTTTATATTTCTGCATTATAATTATCATGCTTGGTCAAGCCTGTTTTTGTTTTGTCTTCATTTTTGTCTTTCAATTTTCTCTAGGCCAAAAGCACCAATAATGACGTGTAAAATATTTCCACTGGAAGTCTAAAAACCCTTAATTTGAGGAATATTACAATGATGTTATAGCCAAATAACCAATAATTTCCCCAAATCTAACCTAAAACTACCCATGAAAGTGAAAGTGAAAGTCTCTCAGTCATGTCCGACTGTTTGCAACCGTATGGACTGTAGTCCATGGAATCCTCCAGGTCAAAATACTGAAGTGGGTAGCCTTTCCCTTCTCCAGGGGATCTTCCCAACCCAGGGATTGAACCCAGGTATCCTGCATTACAGGCAGATTCTTTACCAGCTGAGCCTCAAGGGAAGCACTTGTGGTTCATACATTCAAAAACCTCCCATACATTTTTTTAAATTTTTGATGTTATCAAAAGAAATAGAAAATTTTTTACTAAAATATTGATACCTGTACAATTTTATGAAGAACTCTGATAAAATGCTAAGATTGAGTTAACCTATTTTAAGCCCTACATAGAGCTTGCCCTTCTGCCTTTGTGTCTATGGAGAGAGCCAGTCAAGGCCAAGAAAGATATTGAATCCACTTATTACCAAGCCAAAGGGACCAGGAAGAGAAAAAAAAGGAGGTAACAATTCCAGACAAACTGTACCCAACCTCAAGTTGAAAAGAACCAGGGAGCCCAGGCACCAGGTTCCAGGACCATTAGGTCTGATGTTTCATTGATGGTTTGAGTTATCAAGTGTGGCTCTTACTAGTACTGTCAGTAACGAAGAGAATTGACCTATGGGTGAGAGAAAGTCTTATTTATGATCCTAAACAAAGCAAGCTATGTTCTAGCCTTGGCTTGAAGAAGCATTTGGTGGGGAGACAGGAAAGATGCTGTTGGAGACTTTGGATGGTCAAGGCAATTATTTATATCTTGGAGCCCCATGTGCAGAGGCCAAAGTAGGGGCTCAAATCTAAAGGACAGAGCTTTGGAGTAAACATGTGGCTGTTGCTAGCCAAAATTGTGGCTTTCTTTGCCCACAGAGGCCGAATAAAAAAATATAGAGACAGAGTTTGGAGGAAATAGTAAGATGGCTTTAATTCTCAGCTGGAAGAGAAGGGAATACAGTAGGCTCATGTCTCAACAACTGTGTCCCCACTCAGGGAGAAGTCTAGGGGCATACACAAAATGAAGGCTCTCAGTCAAGAATTGGTGATGAGGAACAAAGGGGTTAGGATCTTGATTTCTTCTTCTGGTTTTGTGTCAAAGACAATCATAGGCTGGAGTAAGTAACCCAGCAGTTGACACTGGCAGTTCCATGGCTCTGCAGCCTACTTTCTGATATGTAACTACAAAGGGAAGAGTGGGTGTTGTAAGGGTAAACACCAGATACAGGATGTATTTAGCACAAAGTCAAAGGAAAATAGGTGCAAAGTGTAGCTCCTGCAGAATTAGGGGGCGGAAAAGCAAAGTTATTTACAGACATGTCGAGTTAGGAGCAGTTAAGAAAAATTAGGAATGTTTAGACCTGTTCACTGTTGTCTTTATCTTTTGTTTTCATGAAAGGGAAAAAAAAAAACCTCATTCCTCTTTTCTTTTTTTCCTTTTCACTGCAACATGGTCACCCCCCATATTCTATTCTCTCAGCCAGTGTTGTTGCTGCTGCTGCTAAGTCGCTTCAGTCATATCTGACTCTGTGCGACCCCATAGAGGGCAGCCCACCAGGCTCCCCCATCCCTGGGATTCTCCAGGCAAGAACACTGGAGTGGGTTGCCATTTCCTTCTCCAATGTGTGAAAGTGAAAAGTGAAAGTGAAGTCGCTCAGTCGTGTCCGACCCTTAGCAACCCCACAGACTGCAGCCTAACAGTCTCCTCCATCCATGGGATTTTCTAGGCAAGAGTACTGGAGTGGCTTGCCATTGCCTTCTCCATCTAAACTTACTGCTAACGTACAATAGTCAAACAGTGTAGTACTGGCATAAGAATAGACCAATGAAATGTAATGAAGTTTCCAATTTACCCTTCTGTATACAGTTGACATGGAGAAGGAAATGGCAACCCACTCCAGTGTTCTTGCCTGGAGAATCCCAAGGACGGGGGAGCCTGGTGGGCTGCCGTCTATGGGGTTGCACAGAGTCAGACACGACTGAAGTGGCTTAGCAGCAGCATACAGTTGACAATATGGGTTTGAACTATGATAGTCCACTTACACATGGATTTTTGTCAATAAATACTTACTATATTTCTTCATAATCTAGATTGTTTGAATTCCCAGATGTGAAACCACAGATACATGGGGCCAACTGTAAATTTATAAGCAAATTTTCTGCTATGCAGAGGATCAGTGTCCACTCACTAAGTTGTTCAAGGGTCAACTGTATTACCATTTTTTTTTAATGAGGGTTCCAAAGTGATGCAATCAGTAAAGTACAGCCTCTTCAACAAATGATATTTAGATAACTGGATATCCACTTGAAAAAGAATAAAGTTGGGCCCTTACTTCACATCATATGCAAAAGGCCCTTACTTCACATCATATGTAAAAACTTGAGTAGAGAGCTAAATATAAAAGCTGAATCTATAAAGCTTTATAACCTTCAATTTGACAGTGATTTCTTAGATATGACATCAAAAGTGTAAACAACAGAAAAGATAAAATGTGACTCATAAAAACTCAAAACTTTTGTGCATCAGAAAAAACTAACAGCAGACTGAAAAGACAACCAAAACTGTGGAAGAATGTGTTTGCAAGTCATATATTTCATAAAGAGACTAGTATCCAGAATATATAAAGAACTCCTAGCACTCAACAACAACAAAGAATGATAATCAAAATTTAAAATTGGCAAAAGACTGAGACAGACATTTTCCCAAAGAAGTTGTGCTAATGGCTCAAAATTTTTAGTTTTTAGGTAAGTACAAATCAAAGCCATGACAAAGTGCGGCCAGAGTCAAAACAAGGAAAACAAGTATTGTCAAGGATGAGAACCTCTGTTTCTTGCTGATGGGTATACAAGATTGTGCATACCAGAACAGACACAACTACTGAAATCAATAGCTAAAACACATCTCTAACCCTACCAAGTAAGAAATCTGTTAATCTTACTTATAAATAAAATAAGCAAGTTCATATTAGTGTAAGACTATAGAGCATATGTGCACAGCTATGTATGGCTGATTTATGTAAATTTGGATTAGAAGAGTCATTTGTTCAATAAATTCTGGCTTAATAATGAGAATGTCTATACAGAATTTCTTCTAATTTCACCGCTATGACCTCTATAGCTGTAATAGTCAATGAGGTAGTATATTATATTAAACAACTGTTTGACATTTTTTCCCTGTCAGTGAATTAACAACTCCATAGGGAGGAAAATTTACTCAGCAATAATACTTCCTTTAATTTATACAATAATACTATGAGATGGTATTATGTCCTCATTCTTTGAAGTTTATATCATTTAAGTAGTTTGTCTAATGTCTAATGTCACACATTCAGTAAGTGACCAAGAAGCAAAGCTTTCTATATCCTGCTCTTCCTGAGAAAACATAATACTCTCTATAGCTCTCATAGAGTATTCACCAAAGAACTACCGTTAAATTTTCACTATCACGTGTCTTTTGGAAGATAAGTCCATTTATTCTCTTTCTCTGAGGGGAAGAAGTTGGAAAGGAGTATAGGAAATCTGGCGGGGAGAGCCTGACTTGCCCAGGACTCTAGTTAAGAATACAGAAGATTTCTGTGCACAAGTTGCATCCCATCTTCTGTTACCTGTTTCATGTGTAAGAACTGCCATGGTCCTTCTTACCTTCTGGCCTATCCTTAGGCTAGGGAGGGATCCCTGCTTTCTGATCCAGCTTCCTCAGAAGCCTGTTCTTGGGCATGCTCTTTCAATGGGTTGGGACTAGAAATAGGCAGTGTGAACCTCAGGTTACAGTTATGCTCTGCAGTCATTTTATCTCAGTAAAGCCAATATTACTACACCTTATTTGGTCATCAGGGATTTTTTTTTTCTTTAAGTATCTTCTAATCTTTTGAACTCTGGAGCAAAGAAAAGATGAGGCTTGGTATCTCAGTTTCCCACAGATCAAAGACCAACCCTCAAAATGTTTTCTGCTTGAAGATCATCTGTAACTTTAAACTATGGGTACACATTTGCCAGTATTCATGAAGAACACTGAAACATTTAGGATTTCTAAAATCCTAGCGTCCCCTTTCAATATTTGTTACTGATACATTGAAAGCACTAAGAACAGTCTCTGGCACATAATAGATACAATATACACATAATGAATGAAGAAGCAATCTGAAAAGAAGACCAAGATTTATGCATGAAATATTTACTGGAGCATTATGTGCAAGACAAAACCACTGGAAACAAGTGTCTTACCAACAGAGTACTTGTAGGCCTTATGATGAATATCTATTATTCAATAAAATAGGCAGCAAGGATTTGCACTTATTAAACTATAATGACTTTTTTAAAAATGGAACTGAAGAGGACTTCCCTGGTGGTCCATTGGTTAAGAGTTCACCTTCCAATACAGCAGACTCTGGTTCAATCCCTGGTCGGAGAACTAAGAAACCACATCCTGTGGGGCAACTAAGCCCATGAGCCACACTAGAGATCAAGTGTTTCAGAGCCAAGAGAAAGTCCATACACTGCAGCAAAGATCCAGTGCAGCAAAAGAAAGATGGAAGTGGTACAAAACAACCAAATAAAATAGGACAGGCTGCTGCTAAGTCACTTCAGTCGTGTCCGACTCTGTGTGACCCCATAGACGGCCTCCTACCAGGCTCCCCCATCCCTGGGATTCTCCAGGCAAGAACACTGGAGTGGGTTGCCATTGCCTTCTCCAATGCATGAAAGTGAAAAGTGAAAGTGAAGTCGTTCAGTAGTGTCCGACTCTTAGTGACCTCATGGACTGCAGCCTACCAGGCTCCTCCATCCATGGGATTTTCCAGGCAAGAGTACTGGAGTGGGGTGCCATTGCCTTCTCCAAAAATAGGACATACAATTACTTTATTTGCATGTTACTCTGCTGTAGATTAAAAGTACCTATAGGAAAGATACAGACATACTGGAGAGTGTTCTAAATCGGAAATCTGAGTTCTTATCTCATACCACTCCTTCCCAAAGCCATCTCTGGAATAACACAGTAATCAAAGGGAACCACCTCTTATCAGAGTGACAGCTGATAGCCAGACAGGGAGTTCAATGCAATGGACTATCCTGATAAGGAAATAAAATGGCCAAAACTCAGATCAGGTTCTTTTCACTAAATCATTCACCCTAAACACTGTTGCAGCCCCTTGGGAGAGACTCATTCTTCTTACTGACACAAGTGGCTGTGTGTGGCAGAGCCTGATTCTAGCGCTCCTGAAAGTGACCACAACTGTATGTCTTCAATTCTCATACTACCTAGTAAGAGCTGATGGATCAGGAATGGAAAAGGTTTACTTCTTCCAGATTATGTGACTCAAACACAATTCAAATTTCCTTCTTTAATAGACAAGACCTTAGTTGGCTGAAAGAGTAAAGATATGATTTATTGAGCAGGAATGCAATCAGAATTAACTAGTTTTGATAGAGTTTGCCTCTAATAGCCATCAGTAGGACCTATTCTGCATCTTCTGTCCAGGATAAGTTGGGGAAATGAAACACTGATACTTGATGCTAGAATGGATTTTGCCCTTCGGTTAGTGAACCTCCAATGCCTAAAGGAGTCCTGGCATATTTGTGCAATTCACATATTTTAGTCTCTTTAGTATGTGAATTGATACCAATTAGTCCACTCAATTGGAGAAGGAAATAGCAACCCACTCCAGTGTTCTTGCCTGGAGAATCCCAGGGATGGGGGAGTCTTGTGGGCTGCCATCAATGGGGTTGCACAGAGTCGGATACGACTGAAGCAAATTAGCAGCAGCAGCAGCAGCAGCAGCAGTCCACTCAAATGGCCCCTACATTTTGCCTGTTGGTCAATTCAAACAGACAGTAGGGCTATAGCCCAATAATCTTTATCAATCTTTCAAAGACATTTAAATATTTGATTGCAGATTATCACAGGTGTTCATGGGACCTATATGTAGCAATTATTCAAGGAACACAACCATGTTTCCTTATTTTGGGGACAGGAAAATCAAAGAGATTCAAATAGGAATGTCAGGCGAGTGTATGCTCCTCGGTTCTGTCTCGTCACAACAAAGACTTGGAGTGATGGACATTAAAGCCCCCCTCAGCATGTCACAGCTCTCGGGTCTTAGACAGACCATATTCTAGCTCTCAGGTCTCAAGTGGACCATGTTATAGCTCTTATACAAATCAGTGTTACAGCTCAGTGTTACAGCTCTATTTTACTTAGATAATAGCAGGAAAATCCATCTTTGAGGCGTGAGGGCATGTCGAGCCAAAGACGCGAAGAGAAGAGCACCCCAGTGCACATGAGAGAGAGAGAGAGCCCTTTGGCTCCTCTTTTTTTATGTTTTTTTCTTCCCCCTTGGCCTGCCCTATACAAATTGGGCTTATCTAGGAGTGCTTTTCTACCTGAAGTCCTCACTCCAGTCCTCGGACCTTCCTTTAACCTTCCTTTGTTCTATTTTCACAGGTTATTCCCTTCCTCGTCTTTTAGCCACCGCCATTCTGGACTCCTTTTCCCTATTCTAACTATCTAACAGGAACAATAGACAGCCTGTTTATTGTCACCCTGTTTATTTGGCATATACACAGAGCACATCATAAGAAATGCTGGGTCAGATGAGTTACAAGCTGGAACCAAGATTGCCAGGAGAAATATCAGCAATCCTATGCATGTATGATGCCACTCTAAGGGCATCAAGTGAAGAGGAACTAAGAAACCTCTTGATGAGGGTGAAGGAGGAGAGTGAAAAGCTGGCTTAGAACTAAATATTAAAAAACTAAGATTATGACATCCAGCCCCATCACTTCATAGCAAAAAGAAGAGGGGAAGGTAGAAGCAGTGACAAATTTCCTCTTCTTGGGTTCTAAAATCACTGCAAATGGTAACTGTAGCATTGAAATTAGAAAACAATTGCTTCTTGGCAGGAAAGCCATGACAAACATAGACAGTTTGTTAAAAATCAAAGACATTACTGACAAAGGTCAGTATAGTCGAGGCTGTGGTCTTTCCAGTAATCACATATGGTTGTGAGAGCTGGACCATGAAGATGGTAGAGCAACAAAGAATTGATGTTTTCAAATGGTGATGCTGGAGAAGACCCTTGAGAGTCCCTTGGAAAGCAAGGAGATCAGACCAGTCAATTTTGGAGTAGATCAACCCTGAATGCTCATTGGAAGGACTGATGCTGAAGTTGAAGCCCCAATACTTTGGCTACCTGATGAAAACAGCCAACTCATTGGAAAAGACTCTGATGCTTGGAAAGACTGAAGGCAGAAGGAGAAGAGGGGCAGCAGAGAATGAGACGGTTGGACGGCATCACCAATATAATGGACATGAACTTAGGCAAACTCTGGGAGATGCGGAGGGACAGGCAAGCCTGACATGCTGCAGTCCATGGGGTCATGAAGAGTCGGACATGACTAGGTTACTGAACAGCAACAACAAAAGAGTGCTATAACTTAAGTAGTTGCACTGTTCAGACAGGAACAAACCAAGGATGGCAGAGAACACAGTATCCTGTCCAGCTGGAAAATGTGACTTGTCTTCTGCCAGGCTCTGAATGATGATCTGGAACCCAAGTAGCTGGCAAATTTGACAAGTACATACAAATACTTGTTTAGCATGGCACTCAAAAGGCACAGCCATTTTGGAGAGACCTGAAGCAATATCTCATAAATTTTAAGTACATACCTTAAAGCCAATAATGTCACTATTAATTAACTACTTTAGAGTCTCAAATATTTGCACAAGGAGACATGTAACACAGCGTTCTTTTTAGAACTGTTGATAATAGGAAATAATTATAGGAAATTAAAATGTCTACCAGTGGAGGAAAAATAATTAAGTTGTTGCTATTCTCTCAACCCATCAGTTTAAAATAACAAGTTAAATGAACCACAGATAAATAAATTATATATAAGCATATCAACATTGATATGTCACAAGCATAACACTTTGAAAAGCTGTAAAAGGGCATATTGTACAATGTCAGTCAAGAACATTTAAAAAGCACATAAAATGAACTAGATTAAAAAAAAAATAAAAGTGAAAGTCTCTCAGTCACGTCCAACACTTTGCAACCCCATGGACTGTAGCCCACCAGTCCAGTACAAGAGACCACAGCCCCACTCTGTTCATGGAATTCTCCAGGCCAGAATGGAGTCGATAGCCCTTCTCTTCTCCAAGGGATCTTCTCAACCCAGAGATAGAAGCCGGGTGTCCCACATTGCAGGAGGATAGACATTTTTATAGACATAAATATGTGCTACAAAGAATAAAACAGCTACAGAAGGGCACACACCAACCTCATTAAAATGGTTACTTCTGGGAAAATGGAAGGAGGAACAGCTTCAACTGCACCTGAAACTTCTATTCCTACAAACAAAAATAACACGAAACAAATACAGATAAACATTAACATTTCAAAGTCAGAGTGGTGAACTTGAGTTAAGTTTATATTAATTTCTGTCCTTTTTTAATTATGAATGTGAATGTGCTTATTATGAGTATGAATGTATTTGTTATGGATGGACATGCCTGAGGTAGATGGAAACTTCCTAAACTCAATAAAGATCATATGCTTTTTTTAAAAAGAACTAATATCATACTTAAAGGTGGAAAACAGAAAGCTTCTTTTTCCTAAGATTGGGAACAAGCAAGGATCCCTGCTTTTGCCACTTCTATTCAACATAGTACTGGAAGTCGTACCCAGAGTATTTACGCTACAAAGATGGCAAAACAATCTGTCTGCAATGCAGGAGATGTGGGTTCAATACCTGGGTTGGGAAGATCCACTGGAGAAGGAAATATCTATCTACTCTAGTATGTAAACCGTGAACTCCCAGATATTCAAGCAGGTTTTAGAAAAGGCAGAGGAACCAGAGATCAAATTGCCAACATCCGCTGGATCATGGAGAAAGCAAGAGAGTTTCAGAAAAACATCTATTTCTGCTTCATTGACTATGCCAAAGCCTTTGACTGTGTGGATCACAAGAAACTGTGGAACATTCTGAAAGAGATGGGAATACCAGACCACCTGACCTGCCTCTTGAGAAACCTGTATGCAGGTCAGGAAGCAACAGTCAGAACTGTACATGGAACAACAGACTGGTTCCAAATAGGAAAAGGTGTACGTCAAGGTTGTATATTGTCACCTTGCTTATTTAACTTATATGCAGAGTACATCATGAGGAACGCTGGGCTGGAAGAAGCACAAGCTGGAATCAAGATTGCTGGGAGAAATATCAATAATCTCATATATGCAGATGACACCACCCTTATGGCAGAAAGTGAACAGGAACTCAAAAGCCTTTTGATGAAAGTGAAAGAGGAGAGTGAAAATGTTGGCTTGAAGCTCAACATTCAGAAAACAAAGATCATGGCATCTGGTCCCATCACGTCATGGGAAATAGATGGAAAAACAGTGGAAACAGTGTCAGACTTTAATTTTTTGGGCTCCAAAATCACTGCAGATGCTGATTGCAGCCATGAAATTAAAAGACGCTTATTCCTTGGAAGGAAAGTTATGACCAACCTTGATAGTATATTAAAAAGCAGAGACATTACTTTGCCAACAAAGGTCCGTCTAGTCAAGGCAATGGTTTTTCCCGTGGTCATGTATGGATGTGAAAGTTGGACTGTGAAGAAAGCTGATCGCTGAAGAATTGATGCTTTTGAACTGTGGTGCTGAGAAGACTCTTGAGAGTCCCTTGGTCTGCAAGGAGATCCAACCAGTCTATTCTAAAGGAGATCACTCCTGGGTGATCATTGGAAGGACTGATGCTAAAGCTGAAACTCCAATACTTTGGCCACCTCATGAGACGAGTTGACTCACTGGAAAAGACTCTGATGCTGGGAAGGATTGGGGGTGGGAGGAGAAGGGGACGACAGAGAATGAGATGGCTGGATGGCATCACCGACTCTGTGGACATGAGTTTGAGTGACCTCCGGGAGTTGGTGATGGACAGGGAGGCCTGGCGTACTGTGATTCATGGGGTCGTGGAGAGTCAGACACGACTGAGCGACTGAACTGAACTGAACTGAACTAGTATTCTTGCCTGGAGAATTCCATGGTCAGAGGAGCCCGGTAGGCTACAGTCCATGCGGCAAAATGTGGTACACAACTGAGCGACTAACACTTTCACTAACACTTTCACTGTCCTTTTTTTATTTTTTTTATTTTTATAATTTATTTTATTGGAGGCAAATTACCTTACATTAATATATTGGTGGTTTTGCCATACATTGACACAAATCTGCCCCAGGTGTACATGTGTTCCCTTTCTTGAAACCCCCTCCCACCTCCTTCTTCCCCATATCCTCCCTCCAGGTCATCCCCGTGCACCAGCCCCAAGCATCCTGTATCATGCGTCGAACCTGGACTGGTGATTCATTTCACATATGATAATATACATGCTACATTGCTGTTCTCCCCAATCATCCCACCTTCACCCTCTCCCACAGAGTCCCAAAGATTGTTCTATATACCTATGTCTCTTTTGCAGTCTCGTATACAGGGTTAAGGTTACCATCTTTCTAAATTCCATATATATGCGTTAGTATAGTATATTGATGTTTTTCTTTCTGGCTTACTTCACTTCGTATAATAGGCTCCAATTTCATCCACCTCATTAAAACTGATTCAAAAGCATTCTTTTTGATGGCTGAAAAATATTCCATTGTGTATATGTACCAAAGCTTTCTTATCCATTCATCTGCAGATGGACATCTAGGTTGCTTCCATGTCCTGGCTATTATAAACAGTGCTGCAATGAACATTGGAGTACATATGTCTCTTTCAATTCTGGTTTCCTCGGTGTGTATGCCCAGGAGTGCGATTGCTGGATCATATGGCAGTTCTATTTCCTGTTTTTTGAGGAATCTCCACACTGTTCTCCGTAGTGGCTGTACTAGTTTGCATTCCCACCAACAGTGTAAGAGGGTTCCCTTCTCTCCACACCCTCTCCAGCATTTATTGCATGTAGACTTTTAGATAGCAGCCATTCTGACTGGTGAAATGGTATCTCATTGTGGTTTTGATTTGCATTTCTCTGATTATGAGGGATGTTGAGCATTTTTTCATGTGTTTGTTAGCCATCTTTATGTCTTCTTTGGAGAAATGTCTGTTTAGTTCTTTGGCCCGGTTTTTGATTGGGTCACTTATTTTTCTGGAATTGAGCTGCAGGAGCTGCTTGTATATTTTGGAGATTAATCCTTTATCAGTTGCTTCATTTGCTATTATTTTCTCCCATTCTGAAGGCTGTCTTTTCACCTTGCTTAGAGTTTCCTTTGCTGTGCAGAAGCTTTTGATTTTAATTAGGTCCCATTTGTTTATTTTTGCTTTTATTTCCAATATTCTGGGAGGTGGGTCTTGGAGGATCCTGCTGTGATTTATGTCGGAGAGTGTTTTGCCTACGGTCTCCTCTAGGAGTTTTATAGAATCTGGTCTTACATTTAGCTCTCTAATCCATTTTGAGTTTATTTTGGTGTATGGTGTTAGGAAGTGTTCTAGTTTCATTCTTTTACAAGTGGCTGACCAGTTTTCCCAGCACCAACTGTTAAAGATACTGTGTTTTCTCCATTTTATATTCTTGCCTCCTTTGTGGAAGACAAGGTGTCCATCGGTGCATGGATTTATCTCTGGGCTTTCTATTTTGTTCCATTGATCTATATTTCTGTCTTTATGCCAGTACCATACTGTCTTGATGACTGTGGCTTTGTAGTAGAGCCTGATCTGGCAGGTTAATTCCTCCAGTTCCATTCTTCTTCTTTAAGATTGCTTTGGCTATTCGAAGTTTTTTGTATTTCCACACAAATTGTGAGATTATTTGTTCTAGTTCTGTGAAAAATATTGTTGGTAGCTTGATAGGGATTGCATTGAATGTATAAATTACTTTGGGTAGTATACTCATTTTCACAATATTTATTCTTCCAATCCACGAACACGGTATATTTCTCCATCTATTAGTGTCCTCTTTGATTACTTTCACTAGTGTTTTATAGTTTTCTATGTACAAGTCTTTTGTTTCCTTAGGTAGATATATTCCCAAGTATTTAATTCTTTTCGTTGCAACAGTGAATGGAATAGTTTCCTTAATTTCTCTTTCTGTTTTCTCATTATTATTGTATAGGAATGCAAGGGATTTCTGTGTGTTGATTTTATATCCTGCAACTTTACTGTATTCATTGATTAGCTCTAGTAGTTTTCTGGTAGAGTCTTTAGGGTTTTCTGTGTAGAGGATCATGTCATCAGCAAAAAGTGAAAATTTTAGTTCTTCTTTTCCAATTTCTATTCCTTTTATGTCTTTCTCTGCTCTGATTGCTGTAGCCAAAACTTCCAGAACTATGTTGAATAGTAGTGGTGAGAGTGGGCACCCTTGTCTTGTTCCTGACTTTAGGGGAAATGCTTTCAGTTTTTCACCATTGAGGATAATGTTTGCTGTGGGTTTGTCATATACAGCTTTTATTATGTTGAGGTATGTCCCTTCTATTCCCACTTCCTGGAGGGTTTTTATCATAAATGGATGTTAGATTTTGTCAAAGGCTTTCTCTGCATCTATTGAGATAATCATATGATTTTTATTTTTCAGTTTGTTAATGTGGTGTATTACGTTGATTGATTTGCAGATATTGAAGAATCCTTGCACTCCTGGGATAAAGCCCACTTGGTCATGATGTATGATCTTCTTAATGTGTTGTTGGATTCTGATTGCTAGAATTTTGTTAAGGATTTTTGCATCTATGTTCATCAGTGATATTGACCTGTAGTTTGCTATTTCTGTGGGAACTTTACTAAGTTTTGGGATTAGTGTGATGGTGGCCTCATATAATGAGTTTGGAAGTTTCCCTTCCTCAGCAATTTTCTGGATAATTTTGAGTAGAATAGGTGTTCAGTTCAGTTCAGTTCAGTTCAGTCGCTCAGTCATGTCCGACTCTGAGCAACCCCATGAACCAAAACACGAAAGTCCTCCCTGTCCATCACCAACTCCCGGAGTTCACTCGAACTCATGTCCATCGAGTCAGTGATGTCATCCAGCCACCTCATTCTCTGTCGTCCCCGTCTCCTCCTACCCCCAATCGCTCCCAGCATTAGAGTCTTTTCCAGTGAGTCAACTCGTTGAATGAAGTGGCCAAAGTATTGGAGTTTCAGCTTTAGCATAAGTCCCTGCAATGAACACCCAGGATTGATCTCCTCCAGAATGGACTGGTTGGATCTCCTTGCAGACCAAGGGACTCTCAAGAGTCTTCTCCAGCACCACAGTTCAAAAGCATCAATTCTTCAGTGATCAGCTTTCTTCGCAGTCCAACTCTCACATCCATACATGACCACGGGAAAAACCATAGTCTTGACTAGACGGACCTTTGTTGGCAAAGTAATGTCTCTGCTTTTTAATATGCTATCTAGGTTGGTCATAACTTTCCTTCCAAGGAGTAAGCGTCTTTTAATTTCATGGCTGCAATCAGCATCTGCAGTGATTTTGGAGCCCAAAAAAATAAAGTCTGACACGGTTTCCACTGTTTCCCCATCTATTTCCCAAGAAGTGATGGGACAAGATGCCATGATCTTTGTTTTCTGAATGTTGAGCTTCAAGCCAACCTTTTCACTCTCCTCTTTTATTTTCATCAAGAGGCCTTTGAGTTCCTCTTCACTTTCTGCCATAAGGGTGGTGTCATCTGCATGTCTGAGGTTATTGATATTTCTCCCAGCAATCTTGATTCCAGCTTGTGCTTCTTCCAGCCCAGCATTCCTCATGATGTACTCTGCATATAAGTTAAATAAGCAGGGTGACAATATACAACCTTGACGTACTCCTTTTCCTATTTGGAACCAGTCTGTTCCATGACCAGTTCTAACTATTGCTTCCTGACCTGCATACAGGTTTCTCAAGAGGCAGGTCAGGTGGTCTGGTATTCCCATCTCTTTCAGAATTTTCCACAGTTTATTGTGATCCACACAGTCAAAGGCTTTGACATAGTCAATGAAGCAGAAATAGATGTTTTTCTGGAACTCTCTTGCTTTCTCCATGATCCAGCGGATGTTGGCAATTTGATCTCTCGTTCTTCTGCCTTTTCTAAAACCTGCTTGAACATCTGGAAGTTCATGGTTCACATATTGCTGAAGCCTAGCTTGGAGAATTTTGAGTATGACCTTACTAGCGTGTGAGATGAGTGCAATTGTGCGGTAGTTCGAGCATTCTATGGCATTGCCTTTCTTTGGGATTGGAATGAAGACTGACCTTTTCCAGTCCTGTGCTGTTGCTGAGTTTTCCAAATTTACTGCCATATTGAGTGCAGCACTTTCACAGCGTCATCTTTCAGGATATGAAATAGCTCAATTGGAATTCCATCACCTCCACTAGCTTTGTTCGTCGTGATGCTCTCTAAGGCCCACTTGCCTCCACATTCCAAGATGTCTGGCTCCAGGTGAGTGATCACGCCATCATGATTATCTTCGTCGTGAAGATCTTTTTGTACAGTTCTGTATATTCTTGCCACCTCTTCTTAATGTCTTCTGCTTCTGTTAGGTCCATACCATTTCTGTCCTTTATCGAGCCTATCTTTGCATGAAATGTTCCCTTGATATCTCTAATTTTCTTGAAAAGATCTCTTGATTTTCCTATTCTGTTGTTTTCCTCTATTTCTTTGCACTGATCGCTGAGGAAGGCTTTCTTATCTCTCCTTGCTATTCTTTGGAATTCTGCATTCAAATGCTTATATCTTTCCTTTCCTCCTTTACTTTTCACTTCTCTTCTTTTCACAGCTATTTGTAAGGCCTCCTCAGACAGCCATTTTGCTTTTTTGCATTTCTTTTCCATGGGGATGGTCTTGGTCCCTGTCTCCTGTACAGTGTCATGAACCTCCGTCCAGAGTTCATCAGGGACTCTATCTATCAGCTCTAGACCCTTAAATCTATTTCTCACTTCCACTGTATTATCATTAGGGATTTGATTTAGGTCATATCTGATGGTCTAGTGGTTTTCCCTACTTTCTTCAATTTAAGTCTGAATTTGCAATAAGGAGTTCATGATCTGAGCCACAGTCAGCTCCTGGTCTTGTTTTCGCTAACTGTATACAGCTTCTCCATCTTTGGCTGCAAAGAATATAATCAATCTGATTTCGGTGTTGACCAGCTGGTGATGTCCATGTGTAGAGTCTTCTCTTGTGTGGTTGGAAGAGGGTGTTTGCTATGACCAGTGCGTTCTCTTGACAAAACTCTATTAGCCTTTGACCTGCTTCATTTTGTGCTCCAAGGCCAAATCTGTCTGTTACTCCAGGGGTTTCTGGACTTCCTACTTTTGCATTCCAGTCCCCTATAATGAAAAGGACATCTTTTTTGGGTGTTAGTTCTAAAAGGTCTTGTAGGTTTTCATAGAACCATTCAACTTCGGCTTCTTCAGCATTACTGGTTGGGGCATAGACTTGGATTACAGCGATATTGAATGGTTTGCCTTGGAAACGAACAGAAATCATTCTGTCGTTTTTAAGATTGCATCCAAGTACTGCATTTCGGACTCTTTTGTTGACCATGATGGCTACTCCATTTCTTCTAAGGGATTCCTGCCCACAGTAGTTGATATAATGGTCATCTGAGTTAAATTCACCCATTCCAGTCCATTTTAGTTCAGAATAGGTGTTAGCTCTTCTCTAAATTTTTTGGTAGAATTCAGCTGTGAAGCCGTCTGGATCTGGGCTTTTATTTGCTGGAAGATTTCTGATTTCAGTGTCTTGTTCCATGCTTGTGATGGGTCTGTTCAGATTTTCTATTTCTTCCTGGTTCAGTTTTGGCAAGGTGTACTTTTCTAGGAATTTGTCCATTTCTTCCAAGTTATTCATTTTATTGTCATATAATTGCTGATAGTATTCTCTAATAATCCTTTGTATTTCTGTGTTGTCGGTTGTGATCTCTCCATTTTCATTTCTAATTTTATTGATTTGTTTCTTCTCCCTTTGTTTCTTGATGAGTCTGGCTAGTGGTTTGTCAATTTTATTTACCTTCTCAAAGAACCAGCTTTTGGCTTTGTTGATTTTTGCTATGGTCTCTTTTGTTTCTTTTGCATTTATCTCTGCCCTAATTTTTATTTCTTTCCTTCTACTGACCCTGGGGTTCTTCATTTCTTCCTTTTCTAGTTGCTTTAGATGTAGAGTTAGGTTATTTAGTTGACTTTTTTCTTGTTTCTTGAGGTGTGCCTGTATTGCTATCAACTTCCCCCTTAGCACTGCTTTTACAGTGTCCCAGAGGTTTTGGGTTGTTGTGTTTTCATTTTCATTCATTTCTATGCATATTTTGATTTCTCTTTTGATTTCTTCTATGATTTGTTCATTATTCAGCAGCATGTTGTTCAGCCTCCATATGTTGGCATTTTTAATAGTTTTTCTCCTGTAATTGAGATCTAATCTTACTGAACTGTGGTCAGAAAAGATGCTTGGAATGATTTCAATTTTTCTGAATTTACCAAGACTAGATTTATGGCCGACGATGTGATCTATCCTGGAAAATGTTCCATGTGCGCTTGAGAAAAAGGAGAAATTCATTGTTTTGGAGTGAAATGTCCTATAGAGATCTATTAGGTCTAACTGATCCATTGTATCATTTAAAGTTTGTGTTTCCTTGTTAATTTTCTGTTTAGTTGATCTATCCATAGATGTAAGTGGGGTATTAAAGTCTCCCACTATTATTGTGTTATTGTTAATTTCCCCTTTCATACTTGTTAGCAATTGTCTTACATATTGTGGTGCTCCTATGTTGGGTGCATAAATATTTATAATTGTTATATCTTCTTCTTGGATTGATCCTTTGATCATCATGTAGTTTCCTTCTTTGTCTCTTTTCACAGCCTTTGTTTTAAAATCTATTTTATCTGATATGAATATTGCTACCCCTGCTTTCTTTTGGTCTCTATTTGCATGGAATATCTTTTTCCAGCCCTTCACTTTCAGTCTGTATGTGTCCCTCGTTTTGAGGTGGGTCTCTTGTAGACAACATATATGGGGGGTCTTAATTTTGTATCCATTCAGCCAGCCTTTGTCTTTTGATTGGGGCATTCAACCCATTTACGTTTAAGGTAATTATTGATAAGTACGATCCCATTGCCATTTTCTTTATTGTTTTGGGTTCGAGTTGTTATACCCTTTCTGTGTTTCCTGTCTAGAGAAGATCCTTAGTATTTGTTGGAGAGCTGGTTTGGTGATGCTGAATTCTCTCAGCTTTTGTTTGTCTGTAAAGCTTTTGATTTCTCCTTCATATTTGAATGAGATCCTTGCTGGGTACAGTAATCTGGGCTGTAGGTCACTTTCTTTCATCACTTTAAGTATGTCTTGCCATTCCCTCCTGGCCTGAAGAGTTTCTGCTGAAAGATCAGCTGTTATCCTTATGGGGATCCCCTTGTGTGTTATTTGTTGTTTTTCCCTTGCTGCTTTTAATATTGTTCTTTGTGTTTGATCTTTGTTAATTTGATTAATATGTGTTTTGGAGTATTTCGCCTTGGGTTTATCCTGTTGGGGACTCTCTGGGTTTCTTGGACTTGGGTGATTATTTCCTTCCCCGTTTTAGGGAAATTTTCAACTATTATCTCCTCAAGTATTCTCTCATGGTCTTTCTTTTTGTCTTCTTCTTCTGGGACTCCTATGATTTGAATGTTGGGGTGTTTAATATTGTCCCATATGTCTCTAATATTGTCCTCATTTCTTTTAATTCGTTTTTCTTTTTCTGTCTCTGTTTCATTTATTTCTACAGTTCTGTCTTCTAGCTCACTTATCCTGTCTTCTGCCTCCGTTATTCTACTGTTTGTTCCCTCCAGAGTGTTTCTGATCTCATCTATTGCATTATTCATTGACTATTGACTCTTTTTTATTTCCTCTAATTCCTTATTAAACATTTCTCGCATCTTCTCAATCCTTTTCTCCAGTTTAATTATCTGTAACTCCATTTTTCTTTCCAGATTTTGAATCATTTTCACAATTAAAATTTGAAATTCTTTATTGGGTAGGTTCCTTATATTTTCCTCTTTTTGTGTGTGTTGGTTGGCATTTATCCTGTTCCTTTGCTTGTTGGGTATTTCTCTGCCTCTTCATCTTGCTTATATTGCTGTGTTCGGGGTGGCCTTTCCGTCTTCTGGCAGTTTGTGGAGTTCTCTTTATTATGTAGTTACCTCGTTGTATGTGGGGTTGGATGGGTGACTTGTCAAGGTTCCCTGGTTAGGGAAGCTTGTGTCGGTGTTCTGGTGGGTGGAGCTGGATTTCTTCTCTCTGGAGTGCAATGAAGTGTCCAGTAATGAGCTTGAGATGTCAGTGGGTTTGGAGTGGCTTTGGGCAGCCTGCATACTGAAGCTCAGTGCTACTCTTCTGTGTTGCTGGATAGTTTGCGTAATATGTCTTTCACTAAAACTTGTTGACCCTTTGGTGGTGCCTGGTTTCAGTGTATGTATGGAGGCATTTGATGAGTACCTATCAATTAATGTTCTCTGGAACAGGAGATCTCTGGTGTTCTCAGGATTTGGACTTAAGCCTCTGCCTCTGGTTTTCAGTATTATTCTTGCAGTGGGCTCAAGGCTTCTCCCTCTGTTACTTCCAAGGCAGTTCCTTCTGTTGAAAAAGCTCTTCTGTTTTCTGGTCTCCTCAGTGTCTAATTCCCGTTCTGACACCAGGATGCGGTGGTGGACATTTTTTTTTTCCCGGCTCACCTGTTCAGTCCTGCTGTGGGGAGGGAGGAACGCAGCTAACCAATATCCCTGGTGTCTCTGGGGAGTGCTCACCGTGTCTCGGCTACACTGGGAATGCTTCCGCTCGAGGCATGTGTGCTTTCCCTGTTTATGCTGCTTAGGCTCTAGGTTGCTCTGCTGGGAGCTGTCCGTGGCTGGCCCTGGGTTGCATGCACTTCCCAGGTCTGAGCAGCTCAGGTTCAGGTCCTCGGGTACTCCACAAAGGCGCAGACTTGGCTGGGCCTGCGTTCTGTGCCTTCCCTGGTCCGAGCAGCTCAGGTGACCAGGCGTTTGGTGAGCGGGGTCGCTGCTACTTATCGCCTTCCCGGTCCCTGCCGCTCAGTTTTCTGGGAGTACAACCGGCACAGTTTCTCAGGCGGATATCGACCGGCCTGAACCCAAGAAGTCCTGGCCAGCAAGGAAGTCTGCCTGCAGCTTGGCACGGGAAGCCTCTCTGGGGCTGCGGCTGCCCCAGCCCCGGCGCTGGCTGCCCTCCCCGCCTGTGTTGGCAGGGGCTGGAGGATGGGCGGCCCCCTGCCAGCTAACTCCACTCAGCACCCTGTTCTGTGGGCGTGGCTGGCAGAGTCCTGTGTTGGGGCTTTTCACAGGCTTTTCCTAGACTTTTCGCCTTTTAGCTGCAGCTTCTGCTTTGGTATCTTAAGTTCGCGCCCTCAGTTTGCCCTGGGACGTTCAAGCCTGGTTCTCTGTCTAAGCGCTGCTGCCCTCACCTCCCTGCTCAGCCCCTGCCTGCCAGTGGAGGGCGGGGGTGTCTGCACCGCTTCTCCGCTGAGAGTTTCCTCTGGGCACTTAGTTTGTGAGTTTTAATTATTTATGTCTTTTGTCTCCCAGTTATGCGGCCCTCTGAGGTTCCACTCGCCAGTGTTTCCAGGCGTCTGGAAACCTCTTTTTTTTCTTTTTAAGCCTCCCTTCCCGGGACGGAGCTCTGTCCCTCCCTCTTTTGTCTTTCTTGTTATCTTTTATACTATTTCCTACCTCCTTTCGAAGACTATGGGCTGCTTTTCTGAGTGCCTGATGTCCTCTGCCAGTATTCACAAGTTGTTTTGTGGGATTTACTCAGCGTTCAAATGTTCTTTTGCTGATTTTGTGGGGTAGAAAGTGGTTGCCCTGTCCTATTCCTTCGCCATCTTCCAAGTTACTCCACTGTCCTTTTTTATGACTGAAATTATTTATAATGAAAACAAATTTCTTTAAATGTCAGAGAAGTTAACCATGGCATGGTTATCCTGACCAGCTTATCGCTGGCCTCAGTATTAAAACTACCTGCTGAACACTTTCTTTGAATCCCCCCTCCCCAAATATAGACTGATTTAATAACTCTGTTTCTCAGCCTCTTGGAAAGCAGTGTGCAATGGTGGAAGTCACATGGAAATCAGAGTTAGAGTTAATGGCACTAGTTTCTTGGATTGATTTTAACTATGAGAAAACAGATGTTGCACAAAACAGAGATTTGTATACTAATGGGTGTTAATTCCTTACCTTTCCCAAGACATACTTTCTAGGCCAATTAGTTCTTGGTTGAAAACAAGCTACACATACTCTTTTATGGATTGTGGTGGACCTATTTTAAATGCTTTCCTATATTTTTCTGTGCTGTGAAAGTTTAAGTGCTATGTAATATTCACTAGTCTTCAAATAATTCAAATCCTTTCCATTTTTGCCTTTTGTGTATCTGTTATTATCTACAGTATTCTTTTCAGCATTTAATCCTTCATGGTCTCATATGCTGACTCATTATGTGACCCTGGAAAAGTCAACACACCTCACAGATCCTCAGTTTCTCAGTCTTTAAGTTGAGGTGTTGCAAATGATCATTCATTTTCTAAGGGATTAGGGACACTAATATTTTATAGGATCAGGATGTTAAAAGCATATAAGTTGTCTTTGAAGTAGAAAGAGATGTAATAATGTTATGTTCCCATCCTGTAGAGTCAAGGCTTTTCTGTGGTGGCAGATGGGAAAGAGGAGTCAGAGGACCAGTATAATGGCCTAGAAACCTATCCAGTTTATTTGATGGAGAAGGTATTTTCAGTTGAAACAAGTATACTCTATATTGTAATGAAATTTATTTGGGTATCACTGAAATATATACTTGTATAAAAATATACTTATTGCTTGATGTAAATGCATGCATGATAGTGAAGAAATAGAAGAGATGAGTAAGGAATTATTCAAGTCCAAATCAACTTAATAAGAGGCAGGACCTGTCTGTTAACTCTGAAGAATGGGCGTACTGCTATAGTTTAATTTTAAAATGCTGCTATATATTATAAATTCAAATAAGATGGGGTTTTTTTGTCTATAAGTATAACTAAGTTAAAAGACAGACTGTTTCTTGTTTGTGGATCTTAGTAGCTATATTGGGTTTGAACTCAGAGAGATCATTTTTATAACATTTTCCATTTTAAAACATTCTTCTTAAAATCTCTATGCTGGAAATGAGTACACTGTCAAATTAAGGGCATTTTAATCTGACTTTGGACATCATTAAATTGAGTTGCATGCTAAATGGCAGATGCTGGTTATAAAACTTTTAAGAAAGTTTGCTTCTCAGGGTTCAGAAATGAGTAAACATTGTAGATAGTCAAGTCAAGAACAATAGCATTAATTTCTCCAAAAGGTAAGTTATACAACCTTATTAATATTCCTTATATTTATGTTTCAGAAAAATAGGGATAAATAAAGTCTATGGCAGGAATGAACAGCTTACAATGTTCATATTAAGGTACAGTAAAAACATATTTTTGACAAATGTCAAAAAAAACCCTAGTTTTTTAAACTAACTGAACATTGAAGCCAAAACTGATTATTACTCTCATAGAATTAACTTCCGAGATTAAAGATAAATCTGGAAGAATGAGCTCAGCAAACTGATGGAGTAGTAAGTTCCAAACTCCTGTTCCTTCACAAAAAGATTAAAAATAAGTAATAATCAGAATCTACTTGGTCAGAACTCTGGAAAACAAAAATTTATAGCAATCAAGTGAATGCTGAATCAAGAAGAAAAACTAAAAATAATAGGAAAGTTGTGTGGTGTTTTCACTAGCCCTTGGCCACCTTCCTCAGCTTGAGAGCAGTCTTGAAGACGCTATCTTGAAATCTCCAATGTGGGATCTCGGTTTCTTGATTCCAGAAGGATTTGAATAGATTTTATTTTTAAATTACTGAGTTTGTCTGTCCTAATTAAGTCTGGTGATTACCAAAACTCTGGGAGGAAAGTCTAGGAGTGTATTTGGAAAAATAGGATATGCAAAATTATCTGTGTATATTGATACATTTAGAAAGTTATGTTCAAAATAAAGAATAAAAAAACAACAGCCACTGAAATCAAAAGTTGGTTCTTTGGGAAGATTAACAATATTAGCCAATCATTACCTACACAGACTAAGAAAAATTGTTTGGGCATCACTGAAAAATACAAACACCTGAAGATACAAGCACCTAAAGTCAGATGTGAAAACTGGGACATTACTACCAACTTTATGGAAATTAAAAGGATTTCTAGAGAATACTATGAATAATTATATACCAACAACTTAAAAAACATATATTAAATGGAAAAGTTTGTAGAAATACATAAAACACCAAACCTGACTTAAGAACAAATAGAAAATCTAAATAAACTTTTAACAAACAAAGAGATTAAGTCAATAATCAAAAACCTCCAAAGAAATACCCTGACCCAATGGCGGCATTGATGACATTTAACATAATTTAAAAGGAATAAAAACTAACACTTCTCTTGTATAACACAAGGAGCTCAGCCTGGTGCTTTTTGATAATTTGGAGGGGTGGACAGGCAGGGGTGTGAGAGAGGCTCAAGAGGGAGGGGTTATATGTGTACTTATGACTGATTCACAACATTGTAAAGCAATTACTTCCAATTAAAAAAAGAAAAACACTATTACTTCTCAAACTCTTTCAAAAAATAGGAAAGGCAAAAACACTTCCTAAATCATTCCATGAGGCCAGCAATACCCTTACATCAAAACCAGTTAAAGACAGCACAAGAAAAGTAATTACAGAATAATATCTCATAAATATAGATGAAAAACAACTCAACAAAATACAGGCAAACAGGATATTACAAGTATTATATAATATATGCAAGTGAGATTTATTCTTTGAATGTAAGGAAGGTTCAATACATGAAAATCAACCGATGTAATGTACATTTATCATGCACTTAATGAAGTAAAGCAGTGAAATGAAGGGGAAAATATCTGATGATCTCAATTGATGTAGGAAAAGCACTTGATAAAACCTAATATCCATTCATAATAAATATATTCTACATACCTGAGATAGACAGAAACTTCCTTAACTTAATAAAGACTATATGGTAAAAAAATAAATAAATAAGACAAGCTAATATCATACTTAAAGGTGAAAAACAGAAATATTTTTTTCCCTAAGATCAGGAACAAGCAAGGACTCCTGCTTTTGCCACTTACATTCAACATGGTACAGGAAGCCCTACCCAGAGTAATTATACTACAAAAGGTAATAAAGTGAAAGTGAAACTCACTCATCCATGTCCAACTCTTTGGGACCCCATGAACTATACAGTCCATGAAATTCTCCAGGCCAGCATATTGAAGTGGGTAGTCTTTCCCTTCTCCAGGGGATCTTCCCAACCCAGGAAGCGAACCCAGGTCTGCCACATTGCAGGTGGATTCTTTACCAGCTGAGCCACAAGGGAACTCCAGGAATACTGGAGTGGGTAGCCTGTCCCTTCTCCAGAAGATCTCCCTGACCCAGGAATCGAACTAGGGTCTTCTGCATTGCAGGTGGATTCTTTACCAACTGAGCTACCAGGGAAACCAAAAAAAAAAAAGTCATCCAAATTGTAAAGGAAGAAGCGAAATTATCTCTGCAAAAATAGTAATAGTTTTCTACGTAGAAAACTCTAAAGATTCAACAACAATAATTAAGAAAAAACACAACTGTTAGAGCTAATAACTAATTCAGCAAAGTTGTAGCATTCACAATCCACATGCCAAAATCAATTATTTAAAAAGCAACTAACAACAAGCAATCTGAAACAGAAATTATTAAAATCTAAATTATTAAAATTATTTCATTTAAAATAGCATCCAAAGAATAAAATACCTTGGAATAAATCCAACCAAAGAAGTGAAAGACTGAAATCTAAAAGCACTGAAGAAAAAAAATGAAGACAAAAATAAAGATATTCATAGACTGCAAAATGTAATGTTTTTAAGATGGCCATATTGCTCAAAGTGATCTAGAAATTCAATACAATCTCTATCAAAATCCTAATAATGTGGGTTTGTTTTTTTTTTTTTTAGAAGTAGAAAAAGTCATTCTAAAGTTCATACAGAATATCAGGGGACCCTGAATAGCCAGAATCAGAGAAGAATTTGGAAAACCCACATTTCCTGATTTCAAAACTTATAACACAAATACAGTAAATAAAGCAATATGGTCTGACATGAAAACAGATATGTAGAACAATAATCGAAAATAGAGACACACTTAGATATTGTATTAAAAAGCAGAGACATCGCTTTGTTGACAAAATTCTGTATAGTCAAAGCTATGGTTCTTCCAGTTGTCATGTACAGATGTGAGAGTTGGTCCATAAAGAAGACTGAGCACTAAAGAACTGACACTTTCAAATTGTGGTACTGGAAAAAACTCTTGAAAGTCCCTTGGACTGCAAGGAGATCAAATCAGTCAATCCTAAAGGAAATCAAACCTGAATATTCATTGAAAGGATTGATACTGAAGCTCCAATACTTTGGCCACCTGATGTGAAGAACTAATTCACTGGAAAAGACCCTGTCCTGATGCAAGAAAAGATTGAAGGCAAAGGAGGAGGCAACAGAGGAAGAGATGGTTAGATAACATTACTGACTCAATGGACATGAGTTTGAGCAAACTCCAGGCATTAGTGAAGGACAGCTGAGCCCGACGTTCTGCAGTCCATGGGGTCACAGAGTTGACATGACTTACCAACTGAACAACAACATCAAATAAACACTTGCATTTGTCATCAAATAATTTTTGACTAGGCTGCAACTTATGGGTCCAATTATATCTTCCCAGAATTCAAAAGCAGAACTCCTAACCCCCAGTGTGTTAGATAACAAACATAATGGAAGGGTAATTAAATTAAATTAATATTAGGTCGTCAACATTCTATGAGTGGTGTTTTTATGAGAAAAGATAATTTGAATACAGGTTTAGAGGGAAAACCATGTGAAAACATAGGTAGTAAAGGCTATCAAAATGTCAAGTAAAGTGAGCTCACAATTCATGGCAGTCCTAGCAAAATGCTTCAGGTGCCAAGACCATTCAGTGAGGAGAGGATGGGCTAATAGAGAATCACTGTTTAATGGTATAGAATATATGATTGCAGTTATGAAAAATTCAGAAGATGGACAGTGGTGATTATTGTCTATATTTAATGCCACTAAATTGTATTTTAAATATGGTTAAAGTGTTATGTAAATTTTGTCATAATTTAAGAAAGACTAAAATATCTAGGAAATACTTTATCCAAGCAAGAGAGTTCCAGAAAACCATCTATTTCTGCTTCATTGACTATGCCAAAGCCTTTGGCTGTGTGGATCACAAGAAACTGTGGAAAATTCTGAAAGAAATGGGAATACCAGACCACCTGACCTGTCTCTTGAGAAACCTGTATGCAGGTCAGGAAGCAACAGTCAGAACTGTACATGGAACAACAGACTGGTTCCAAATAGGAAAAGGAGTGCGTCAAGGTTGTATATTGTCCCCCTGCTTATTTAACTTATATGCAGAGTACATCATGAGGAAGGCCGGGCTGGAAGCAGCACAAGCTGGAATCAAGATTGCTGGGAGAAATATCAATAACCTCAGATATGCAGATGACAACACCTTTATGGCAGAAAGTGAAGAGGAACTCAAAAGCCTCTTGATGAAAGTGAAAGAGGAGAGTGAAAAGGTTGGCTTGAAGCTCAACATTCAGAAAACAAAGATCATGGCATCTGGTCCCATCACTTCATGGGAAATAGATGGAAAAACAGTGGAAACAGTGTCAGACTTTATTTTTTGGGGCTCCAAAATCACTGCGGATGCTGATTGCAGCCATGAAATTAAAAGACGTTTACTCCTTGGAAGGAAAGTTATGACCAACCTAGACAATATATTAAAAAGCAGAGACATTACTTTGCCAACCAAGGTCCATCTAGTCAAGGCTATGGTTTTTCCCGTGGTCATGTATGGATGTGAGAGTTGGCCTGTGAAGAAAGCTGAGTGCCGAAGAGTTGATGCTTTTGAACTGTGGTGCTGGAGAAGACTCTTGAGAGTCCCTTGGACTGCAAGGAGATCCAACCAGTCCATTCTGAAGGAGATCGATCCTGGGTGTTCATTGGAAGGACTGATGCAAAAGCTGAAACTCCAATACTTTGGCCACCTCATGTGACGAGCTGACTCACTGGGAAAGAGTCTGATGCTGGGAAGGATTGGGGGCGGGAGGAGAAGGGGATGACAGAGAATGAGATGGCTGGATGGCATCACCGACTCGATGGACATGAGTTTGAGTGAACTCCAGGTGTTGGTGATGGACAGGGAGGCCTGACGTGCTGTGATTCATGAGGTCGCAAAGAATCGGACACGACTGAGCAACTGAACTGAAGGAGGTACAAGATATACATATTAAACATTTTGAAATGCTGCTGAAACAAATTTAAGAAGATTTAAATAAGTGGTATGGCACCCCTTTTTCATGGATTGGAAGACTTAATATTGTTAAGATGTCAAAATGATCTCCAGATTTATTGAAATCCTTGTCTAAACTCTAATGGCCTTTTTTGAAAAATTGGAAAATCCAGTGGTTAAAGTTATATGAAATTTAACAGGGCTCTAAGTAGCCAACAATCTTGAAAAAAGAACAAAGTCAGAGGTTTCACATTTCCCAACCTCAAAATTTTCTACAAAGCTATAGTAACCAAAATAGTGTGGCAATGACACACGTAAACAAATAGATCAATGGGCTAGAATTGAGAATGCATAAGTAAACCTATACATCTATGAAAGTGAAAGTGATAGCTGCTCAGGCGTGTCTGACTCTTTGAGACCCCATGGACTGTAGCCCACCAGGCTCCTTTGTGCATGGGATTTTTCAGGCAAGAACACTGGAGTGGGTTGCCATTCCCTCTGTTGATTTCTGACCTGGTCCAAGATGACTATATGGGAAAGAACAGTCTCTTTTACCAATGGTGTTGGGAAAACTGGATATCAACATTAAAAAAAATAAAATTAGACCCAACATTTTACCATATACAAAAATAATCTCAGAATGGATAAATGAGCTAGATTCAATAGCTAAAACCATAAAACACAAGAGAAAATATAGATGAAAATCTTCAAGGCATCAGACTTGGCAATGGATTTTCTAGAAATGACAAAGAAAGCCCAAGCAACAAAATAATACAGAAATAACACATTAAAAACTTTAATGTGTCCAAAGACATTATCAAGAAGATAAAAGAAAACTTAGAGAACTGGAGAAAATTATATACCAACTACATTTCTGATAAGGTTTCAGTATCTAGAACATATAGAGAAATCTTATTAGTCAACAACAAAAAGACAAACTACTCAGTTTAAGAAGAAAGAGACTTGACCATATATTTGTCCAAAGGAGATATGGGAATGCCTGAAAAGCACAATGAAAAAACACAGTGAGCATGCATGAGAGCTTGGAGTGCTCCAAGTGTCAGTATGCAAGGTCAAAGGTCAGCCTGCAAGATGGTGGCAGTGGTGACCTTCCTCAGGCTGGTAGGCTGAGGTGGCTTGGGGGCACCAGGTGCTTCTGGGTGCAGACATTGCAAATCAGGGAGAAAGTCACATACACCAGCCAGGTTTATAAGGATAGAGACTCCTGGAAAGTTCAATTTGTAGGTAATCAGAAAGAGGCAAATGAGAACTTCACCATCCATCTGATAGCAGAGGGGACTGTGAGTGAAGTCTGGAGTCACGTGATACCATTTGAGGGCAGTGAGGGGACATCAGGCACCCCAGACAAACCTGGACAAACAGACAAAGGCAGGCCCTGTGGCTTCCATGGATTCCAGGTCAGAAGTCACCATCCTGAGGGGATGCACAGGAGCACTTCCATGATGGAGTGAATTGGGAGATCCTAGCCTGGAAACTCCCATGGACGGAGGAGCCTGGTAGGCTGCAGTCCATGGGGTCACTAAGGGTCAGACACGACTGAACGACTTCACTTTCACTTTTCACTTTCATGCGTTGGAGAAGGAAATGACAACTCACTCTAGTGTTCTTGCCTGGAGAATCCCAGGTATGGGGGACCCTGGTGGGCTGCTGTCTATGCGGTTGCACAGAGTCAGACACGACTGAAGCGACTTAGCAGCAGCAGTGCTGTAAGTATGATGTCACTGGTGCCAGAGGAAAGGCAGTGTTCTCAAGGAAAAAAAATAGTAAAAGCTATTCATCATTAGAAAAATGCAAATAGAAATCACATGGAAGTACTGCTTCAGTCACACTGCTGCTGCTGCTGCTAAGTCACTTCAGTCGTGTCCGACCCTGTGTGACCCCATAGATGGAAGCCCACCAGGCTCCCCCGTCCCTGGGATTCTCCAGGCAAGAACACTGGAGTGGGTTGCCATTTCCTTCTCCAATGTGTGAAAGTGAAAAGTGAAAGTGAAGTTGCTCAGTCATGTCCGACCCTTAGCGACCCCACGGACTGCAGCCTACCAGGCTCCTCCATCCATGGGATTTTCTAGGCAAGAGTACTGGAGTGGCTTGCCATTGCCTTCTCCATCAGTCACACTAGGATGACTAAAAATCAGAAGACCGGAAAATAGTAAGTTTTGCAGGGATGTGGGGACATAGAATCTTCATGTAGTGAAGGCAGTCCTGTAAAATTGTTCAACATTGTGGAAAACATTTTGGCAGTTTCTCAAGAAGTTAAACATCCAAAGACCATATGAACCCATAATTACACTATTATATATCCACGGGTACCCAAACAAGTACACCTACTTCTATGTTTATGGCAGTTATATTCACAATAGCTAAAAGATGGAAACTGACCAAATGTCCATCAAAAATGAATGCATCAGCAAATTGTTCAATGGACTATTATTCAGTCATCAAAGTAAAGAAAGTACTGATGCATGCTACAGTGTGAATAAACTTCAAAAACATATGCTAAAAGAAAGAAGCCAGATACAAAAGGTTACATATTGTGCATCTGTGCTAAGTCACTTCAGTCGTGTCTGATTTTTTGCAACCCCATGTACTGTTTAGCCTGCTAGGCTCCTTTGTCCATGAGCTTCTCTAAGCAAGGACACTGGGGTGGGTTGCCATGCCCTCCTCCAGGGGATCTTCCCAACCCAGGGATAGAACACATGTCTCTTATGTCTCCTACATTGGCAGGTTGGTTCATTACCACTAGTGCCACCTGGAAGCCCTCACATATCATAGAATTCCATGTATATGACATATCAAGGATAGTTAAATCTATAGAGACAGAAAATCAGGTTGGTGGTTTCCAGGGTCAGAGGGCAGGAGGGAATAGGGGAAAATCTATAACATTAGTGAGTTCTACTTTGTCATAGCATAATGGAAATGTTTTGGAACTTCATAAAGGTGGAGGCTGTGAAACATTTTGTAAATGTATCAGTATCACTGAATCTTTCACTTTTAATTCAGTTCAGTAGCTCAGTCATGTCTTTGCCACCCATGGGCTACAGCACGGCAGGCTTCCCTGTCCATCACCAACCCCCGGGAGCTTGCTCAAACTCATGTCCATCAACAAGGTGATGCCATCCAACCATCTTATCCTCTGTCATCCCCTTCTCCTCCTGCCTTCAATCTTTCCCAGCATCAGGGTCTTTTCCAATGAGTCAGTTCTTCACATCAAGTGGCCATTTTTCACATTAAAAGGGTCAATTTTATGGTGTATGAATTTCACCTCAGTATATTATTTTCTGAAAAAGAATAATCCATCCAGAACTTTTTAAAAGTATTATTAACATATTGTATAGTACACTTTAATAATGTTTCAATCTTTTCTAAATTTTGTTAATTCAAAAGAATGTTACATTGTATCTAAATTCACTACTTAACATACTCTTCCTTAATATTTATGGTACAACTAGTTTATGTTGCTATTTAATTATCTGAGAATTCTTCATTGCTTTCCAATTTTTTATGTATTCTTTATTATTGTTAACTGTGTTAAGAAAAGTTAAAAGGATCAAGACCCCCCAATACTGGGCCCCCTCCACAGATCCCCTAGGGTGTCCCCAATTTAAGGGCAAGGACTGAGTGTATTCAATGCTTAGGACATCCCAGGCCAGACTTCTTTGGTAAGAAGATTCCCTGGACTATTTCCCAAGAAACCCTCACATACTCCCCTTCACAAGACACCTCTCTCCAGAGGCAGGGGACCCTCCGTCCCCTCCCTTATGTACTCCCAACCTGTGCCCTGCTCTGCTTGAAATGTGTTCTGTTCAGCACAGAAATGTTAAATGTCATCTATTAAAAAAAAAAAAAGAAGAACCATTAGCATGAACTACACCATCTTAGCAAATGTGTAAGTACAAATACACTATTGTTAGCTATAGGCACAATATTGTATAGCAGATCTCTAGAACTTAATCATCTTGTATAACTGAAACTTTATGTCTGAACTGAAACTTCCCATTCCCCCTCCCACAAGTCCCTGGTAACCACCATTCTACTCAATCTTACTGCAAATTTGACTCTTTTAGATACATCATATAAGTTGAATAACAGAGCATTTCTTCTTCCCAAAGACCATTTCTCCTTCTCCGACTGACTTACTTCACTTAGCACAATGTCCTCAAGGTATGTTTATGTTGTCAGGAATGGCAAGATTTCCTCCCTTGTCATTGTTGAATAATATTCCATAGGGTATACTTCATGCTGTTTTCCATAGTGGTTTGCACCATCTCACATTACCACCAACAGCACATAAGAGTTCCAGTTCCTCCATACTATCACCAGTACTTCTTATTTTAAAAAAATTACAATTGTTCTAATAGGTGTGAGGTAATATCTTATTTTGATTTGGCTTGCATTTCTCTGAGGATTAGTGATGTAGAACATCTTTTCATGAACCTGTTAGCCATTTTTTTAATGACCTGTAAATTTCTTTGCTCATTTTTTAATTGGATTATTTTTGCTGTTGTTGTTGAGTTGTAGAAGTGCCTTATATATTATGGATTTCAACCACTTATCAGATAAATGGTTTGCAAATATTTTCAGCCATAAGTTGCCTTTTTACTCTGATGATTATTTCCTTTGCTGTGCCCATGCTTTTTAGCTTACTGTAAACCCACTTACCTGGGAGAAGACAATGGCACCCTATTCCAGTGTTCTTGCCTGGAGAATCCCAGGGACGGGAGAGCCTGGTGGGTTGCAATCTATGGGGTCACACAGAGTTGGACATGACTGATAATGGCACCCCACTCCAGTGTTCTTGCCTGGAGAATCCCAGGGACGGGGGAGCCTGGTGGGCTGCCATCTATTGGGTCGCACAGAGTTGGACATGACTGAAGTGACGCAGCAGCAGCAGCAGCAAACCCACTTACCTAATTTAGCTTTTGTTGCTTGGGCTTTTGGTGTCATATTCAATTAGTCATTCCTAGACTGGTGTCATGAAGATTTTTTCCTCTATGTTTTCTTCTAAGAGTTTTACAGTTCTAGGTCTTATGTTTAAATCTCTAGTCTATTTTTATTTAATTTTTTGCATGGTATAAGATAAGGGTCCAGTTTTATTTTTTTGCATGTGGATAACCAGTTTCTGAACACCATTGCTGAAGAAATTACTTCCTTTTGTATTCTAAGCATCCTTGTCAAAATTAGTTGACCATATGTGTATGTGCTTATTTCTGGTCTTTCTATACTATTGCTCTATTTGTTCAGTTGTATCCCTATATCATACTGCTTTCATTACTGTGAGCTTATATATACTTTGAAATTAGAAAGTGCAATGTTTCCATGTTTGTTGGTTTTTAAGATAGCTTTGGTTATCAGGGACTTTTGTGATTTCATGTGAACATTAGGATGGATTTTTATATTTCTATTAAAAGATGTCATTCAGATTCTGAAGGAATTGCTTTCAATATGGTTCACTCTTGGTGGGGTGCACATTTTAATTATTAAGTCTTCCAATCCACGAACAGGGGGTGTCTTTCCCACTATGAGGCTGGTGCAAAAGTAATTGTGATTTTGCATTGTTGAACTTTGCCATTTAATATTGGAATACATTCTTAAATAAGTGTGGTTATGTTATTCATCATTTAATGCAGATTTCTAGCCTTTTGGTATTTTGCTAGTGACTTATTACTTGCTGTGTATTTATATTTATTTTATACTATGGAAACGATGTTAGGCAAAAAGCAAATTTGAACGATTTTCCTTTTTGAGTTCAAAGTGGATCATAAAGTAGAGGAGACAACTCAACAACACATTTGGCCCAAGAACTGCTAACAAACATGCAGTGCAGTGGTGTTTCAAGAAGTTTTGCAAAAGAGACAAGAACCTTGAAGATGAAGAGTGTAGTGGTCAGCCAATTAAGGGCAGTAACTGAAGCTGCTCTTATAACTGTATAAGAAATTGCTGAAGAACTCAGTGTTGACCATTTTATGATCAACAAGCATTTGAAGCAAATTGGAAAGGTGAAAAAGCTCAATCAGTGGGTGCCTCATGAGCTGACCAAAAATTAAAAACAAACAAACAAAATGACCAGTTTCAAATGTCTTCTCTTATCCTGTGCTGCAACAATGAACCATTTCATGATTGGATTGTGACTTGAGACAAAAAATATATATCATGCAACAACTGGGGACAACAAGCTTAGTGCTTGGACTGTGAAGAAGCTCCAAAGCACTTCCCAAAGCCAAATTTGCACACAAAAAAAGATCATGGTCACTGTTTGGTGGTTTGCTCTTGACCACTACAGCTCTCTGAATCCTGGATGAAACCGTTATATCTGAGAAATATGCTCAGCAACTCGATGAAAGTGAAAGTGTTAGTCGTGCGTTCGTGTCCAACTCTTTGCAACCCCATGAACTGTAGCCCACCAGGCTCCTTTGTAAACAGTATTCTCCAGGTCAAGGTGCAGCAAATAGATGAGAAGCATTGAAAACCTCAATACCTACAGCCGGCATTGGTCAACAGAAAGGGTCTAACTATTCTCCACAACAATGTCCAACCACAGGTTGCACAACATATGCTTCAAAACTTGAAGGAAGTGGACTATGGAAGTTTGGCCTCATCCACCATGTTCACCTGTCCTCTTACCAACCAATTACCACTTCTTCAACCATCTCAACAAACTTGTTGCAGGGAAAATGCTTCCACAACTAGCAGGAGGCAGAAAATGCTTTCCAAGAGTTCTTTGAATCCCGAAGCACAGATTTACATGCTACAGGAATTAACAAACTGTTTTCTCAGTGGCAAAATTATGTTGCTTGTAATGGTTCCTATTTTGATTAATAAAGATGTGTTTGAGCCTAATTATTAATATAATCATTTAGAATTCATGGTTCAAAATCACAATTATGTTTTCACTAACCCAATATTTGTCTTTAACTTTGCTCACCAGTTGATGGTAGTTTTCAGTGTACAAATCTTTTATCACTTTAGTTGAGTTTATTCTTAAGTATTTTATTTTTATGATACTGTAAATAAGGGCTGCCCTGATAGCTCAGTTGATAAAGAATTCTCCTGCAATGCAGGAGACCCTGATTCGATTCCTAGGTCAGGAAGATCTGCTGGAGAAGGGATAGGCTAACCACACCAGTATTGTTGGGCTTCCCCTGTGGCTCAACTGGTAAAGAATCTTCCCACAATGCAGAAGACCTGAGTTCAATCCCTATGTTGGGAAGATCCCCTGGAGAAGGGCAATGTAACCCACTCCAGTATTCTGGCCTGGAGAATACCATATACTATACAGTCCATGGGGTCACAAGGAGTCAGGCATGACTGAGTGACTTTCACTTTAACTGTAAATAAGATTGTCTTCTTGATTTTCTTTTTGGCTAGTGTGCCCTTAATGTATACAAATGCAACTGATTTTCATATGTTAATTTTATGTTCAGCTATTTTACTGAATGTATTTGTTAGTCTCACATTTTTTGTGCAGCGATTAGAATTTTCTGCAATAAGATCATTTCATCTCCAAATGAAGATAATTGTACATCTTTTCTGATTCAGACACCTTTATTTCTTTCTTGCCTAATTGCTCTGGGTAAAATTTCTAGTACTGTGTTTAATTGGAGTGGTAAGAGTAGTCATCCTTGATCCTAGATGAAAAGTTATTTTTTAACAAACTTTATGATGATAGCTGTGGGATTTTATAAAAGGCTTTCACTATGTTGAGGTAAATTTCTCACATACATAATTTACTGAGTATTTTTATAGTTAAAGAATGTTAACTTTTGTCAAATGCTTTTTCTACATCAATTAAGATGGTCATCTGACTTTCATCGTTCATTCTGTTGAGATGTATCACATTAATTGATATGTATATCTTGTACTATCTTTGCATACCAGGGATAAATTCTACATGGTAGTTGTGTATGATCTATTAAAAATGATGTTGAATTCAGATTACTAGTATCTTATTGAAGATTTTTGCATTTGCGTTCATCAGGGATATTAGCCTGTAGTTTTCTTATCTTGTATGATCTTAGTCTGGCTTTGGCATCAGGATAGTAGCAGGTCTCATAAAATGAACTTGAAAATGTTTCCTCTTCCTCAAATTTTTGGAAAAGGTTTAGTGTTAGTTCTTCTTGAATAACATATAGACCAAATGGATTTACCCAACAACAAGAGAAAACAGAATTTCCTCAAGAGCCTGTGGTATATTTTCTAGGGTAGATGACATTTTAGTTCACAAAATAATTCATAAAAAGTTTATAACATTAATACCAAGTAATAAAAAATAATACCAAATATTTTTTCCAATCACAATGGTATTAATATTAATCTAGAAATCAATGATAGGAGGGAAACTGAAAAATTCACAAATATGTCAAAATTAAATAACTGGCTTCTGAAGAACAAGTAGATCAAAAAAGAAATCATAGGGAAATTAGAAAATACTTTGAGACAAATGAAAATCAAAACACAACATATCAAAATTTATGTGCTGTTGTTTAGTTGCTAAGTCATGTCCAACTCCTGTGACCCCATGGAGAATAGCCCACCAGAGTCCTCTGTCCATGAGATTTCCCAGGTGATAATACTAGAGTAGGTTGCCATTTCCTTCTCCAGGGGATCTTCCCAACTTGGGGATCAAACCCACATCTCCAGCATTGGCAGACAGATTCTTTATCACTGAGCCACCAGGGAAACCCCTTAAAACTTATAGGATTCAGCAAAAGCAGTACTAAGAGGGAGGTTTGTAGCTATAAATGCCAGTGTTAAAAAAGAAGGAAGATCTTAAATAAACAACAAATTTTATACCTCAAAAAACTAGAAAAGGAAGGGAAAAAAAAAAAAAACCAACTAAACCTGAAATTAGCAGAAGGAAGGAAATAGAGCATAGAATAGAAAAACAGTATGAAAAAAAATCAACAAAATTAAGTTGCTTTTTTGAAAAGATAAACAAAATTGACAAAATTAAGGTAGATTAACTAAGACAAAAGGAAAGAAGATTCAAAATTAGAAATGAAAGACTATAAATGATACCATAAAACTTTGATTGCAAGAGACAACTGTGAGCAATTATATATCAGTTTATTGGATAATAAAGAGAAATGGATAAATTCTTAGAAACAAGCAACCTATCAAGAATGAATCAAGAAGAAATATAATATCTGAACAGAAACCAGTAATGCATAAGGAGATTGAATCTGTAATCCAAAAGTGAATAGGACAAAATGGTCTCACTAATGCATTCCTTATTGGTTTTTAACATAAATTTAACAGGTTTAATTGGTTTTTAACATAAATTTAAATTTATCAACTTGTAATGATAATATATATTTATACTTCAACTAGGTGAAAATCTTTATGTGTAAATAAGGCAGAAAATTGTACACTTCAACTTATCTGTAGAAGCCTTCCTACATCTGAAAAAGAATATTTAGATATTAACAAATCCAAATGGTATGTGTTGTTTATAGCACTAAAGACTTTACTGTGTTTAGATTGATGGTAATGTATCTGACTATAGAATCAAAATCACATTGAAGTAGATGGTCAGTCTTTTGAAGACCAAAATAGAATTGAAATGAAATACCTGAGTTTGGTAAAATATCAAGATCAATGCCAAGCTTCAGTATATTCCTAGTTTGTATTATATACATTACAAGAGATAATGTAGAAATTCTTCTGTATTGTATATCAAACCTGACCCAAGTGCTCTTGACTTAAAACTATTTGAATAAAAATGTATATATATTATATATTTTAAATATGTTTTTTTTTATTTAGTAGGTTGATTTGTTTTTTTACAAAGCATTTTTCTTGTATATAAAGGAAGGCAATACTGAACTAGATAATATCAGGTATCCAAGCCCACTGGCTTAAGGCAGTTCTGTAGGAGCCCAGCAGTGACCACGAGAAAGAATGGTTAAGGAAGAAGAGATGTGCCTGAAAACAAGACTCTCTGCTTGGGCAGAGCATGCTTGCAAACAGGATGTTCTGCCAGGAAGCCTGCACACAATATCCAAGGTTAATGGTCCGCTCGCATACGAGGGAACATGCCCTCCTTAAAAATAAGGAGGAGGCTGGAGTTCTGGGCAGGCTTCTTAGTAAACATGCTGTGGTCACTTCCTCCCTTTGTTCCTCCCGTCCATGAAATGTGCTTGGCTTTTTGTCCTTATTTGGTAGAAGAATGCATTGCTTAGATTTTGGTATGTGTCCAGCTACAGGGGTATAAAAGTAAACCGCAAGGGCGCTTGCACAGAATTTTTCCTCCGGCTGGAGTTGTGTCTTTGTCTGTCTTTTGTGTGTCTTGTCTTTGTGTCATTTCGCCCACAACACAGTTCAGTTTCAAGTTTGGGCTTCCCTGATAGCTCAGTTGGTTAAAAACTCCACCTGCAATACAGGAGACCCCAGTTCAATTCCTGGGTCAGGAAGATCTGCTGGAGAAGCAATAGGCTACCCAATCCGTTATTCTTGGGCTTCCCTTGTGGCTCAGCTGGTAAAGAATCTACCTGCAGCATGGGAGACCTGGGTTCCATCCCTGATATGGGAAGATCCCCTGGAGAGAAGGGAAAGGCTACCAACTCCAATATTCTGGCCTGGAGAATTCTGTGGACTACAGTCCATGGGGTTGCAAAGAGTTGGACACTACTGAGCGACTTTAGCTTTCAAAGCTAAGAAAGTTTTATGAAATAAAAATGACTATTTAAAAATTTTGAATTGTTAACACTGGTGAACTTATAAAATTCACAGACTAACTGCTTTGGAAAATAATGTTCAGATTACAAATTTTAAAAGATATTTTAGTTAAGTGCCAAATTTGTAATATAGATAAGGAGATCAACAAAATTTTTCAAACATATGACTATCACTCTCTTTTGTTTTTAGATTTAATACCTCCACTGATAACAGGAATTGTGCTCAACAGTATGAAGAATAATTGATGCTTTCTGTAACCTAAGATACTACTTTTATAAAAGTTGATTTTTTTCATTAATGTTGTGTCAAATGTCCTGGAGTAAACAAGTTGAGTTTGAAATTAATGAATAGTTCATGTTCTGACCGTAAGCCAGTCTTGCCTACTAGGGTGGTGAGAATTTCCAAAAGAAAAGGAAAAGAAAGATAAAAAGAAAAACAAAACACATTAATGTGTAGTTACAGGTGTACTTTAATTTTTTAAAGTCCCTCCATTATTCTGTACCCCATGGTGCCAACTAAAACTCTGCCTGCTAATTGACAAGAAGCCTTCAGCCTTGCTGTGACAGCTGTCATTCAGTGACACTGAAAACAAATAAAGATAAAAATGTTTGCCCTCCTCTGTGCAAATTTGAAAACCAATTCCAAAGTTCCTCTATTATATGGCAATTAGTGGTCAATGGGAACTGAACTATTTCAAGCAAACTTAATCATTTGCTCTAACTACCTGGAGTTATATTTTGTAGCTATGTTCGGCAAATAAAAACATATTTTTGAAGCTTTGAATACACTGAACATAAAAACCTTGAGGACAAATACCGACACTTTTGTTCATTATGATATACTTCAACCATTTATAGCCAAAATATATCTATGAACATTGAGAATTGGTGTGAAAATATCTCTTCATCTTCTCAGACTGATGAGACTCTCAAGGACACAGCTCTTTAAAATGATTTGAAGGAAAGTACCAAATCTCATCTATTGTGTCCACAGAAGATATTTTCCTGACTTCAGAGTGAAAAATTTTCGCCAAACACATGAAGGGAACCCTCTTCTCACCTAAAATACTAGGTGATATCGACTGAGAATTATGTGTCTGACAGGTTTTAGCCATCAACCACCTCGACCTTCAAAACCTCCAAGTGTCTTACCTATATTATCTCACTTAATTCCCACAGCATGAGTATGATGGAAAGACTAGTGTTTCTTTTTCCATGAGGAAATGAGACACAGAAAGGTTAGGGAACTTGCTGGAAATAACTTAGTCTAGAAATGATGGAGCCAGGGCTTGAACAAAGGTAGCTTCCCTCCAGGGCCCTCTATGTCCATCTCTGGAATTAACCACTGCATGGTCTGTGGCGAAAGAACTCAAGGGAAGCTTCGTGAAAGATTTGATTTCATTGTCTGCATCCTTCCAAACATGTTTTTGAGGCCATTATTCGCACTAATAAGTGCACCACAGACTTCATTAGAAAAGTAATCTTTGTTTAGGTAATTCACTAAAGATTCCTGTCTCTCTCTCTCTCACACACACACACATAGACTCTCTCCCCACCCCCAACATCTTCTCTGACCATCACTTCTTCTACTCTGGCTGACACTCACCCCACTCTCTTCAGGGTGCCAGGCCATCTTGCTGTTCCTCTACTCACTTGGCCCACTTCTACTGTAAGGCTTTCATGTTGGCTGTGTTCTGTACTTGGAGTGCTCCTCCCTTGATAACTCCATAGGTATCTCCGTGAATCCTTTCAACTCTTTGCTCAAATGTAACCTCCTCAGTAAAGTTGGTGCTTACCTCCTTCTTTAAAACAGCAATGCCCACCTAACCCTCCCATAGCTTTTAACTCTTGACCATAGTACATCTTACCTTTAAAAATATTATACATTTAGTTACTATACATGTGTATACTATCTGCCTGAACCTCCTGGAACAAAAGCTTTACGTCAGTTTTGTTTTTCTTTTTAACATGTTGCTCTGAATGATACATCCCAAATATGGTCAGTGCTCAGCACACACTTGAGGTGGGATAAATATATGTTGAATGAATACCTAATTTTAGGATAAAACGTTTCACAAGTAAGCAGATTCATTCCTGTCTTTCTGTAGTCATTATATGAGCCAAGATAGGCCCTCATGCCTTTCTAGATCAAAATTAATTTGCTCTATGAGTATATTTATTCTATTAAATGCTATTGTTTTTAGGAAAATTTTGAAATTTCAATTGATATTAGAGGAAGGATGATATTAATATTCGGTCAAAGAAAATATAAGTTCAGAAACACTGCTCTAAAGCACCTGGCCCAGTTCCAGTCATGTAGCAAGTGCTCAATAAATTCTGGTTGAATGAGTGCTCATTAAGTACCATGGGGTGCAGAGGAGATTAGAGGCCACATGTTGAATAGTAATCACTGACAGAAGTTCACATTAAATTCCATGTAGGAATATTGTGTTTATTGGAGCAAGTCATAAATAAAATAAGCTAAGGCTTTGAAATGACTGATGATGACCATTTGGGATCCAGAAGTGCTGAAGCAGAACTACAACGTACTAGTAGGTTTGTAGAAGCTGTTAATAAAGATGACATTATTTGAAGGCTCACCAAGAAATATGGTCTCATTGAAAGGTTAGAAAGTCACAGTCTTCTGAAAAATATAATACCACCAATTTCTAGCCAAATTCGCCCTTTCTAGGTTTCTTTTCTCATTGCTTTCACCCTCCTATCTTACTTTTCAGGTATTTACTCTAAATACTCAAATGCAGCTTCCTCTTTCAAATGTGTGCATTAACCCTTGTAGGACATTATACTTTACTCAGATGAGTTTATAGGTAGTGTCTTCTATAAGACTGAGCTCAAAGTTTACTAGTCCTTCAGTGCTTTCCATGACCTCTTCCTGATCTAGGTTAGGTATCTTTCCTCTTTGTACCCAGAACCATTTGTACTCATACCATTTATCATACGAAACTGTAATTGTCTACTAACCTGTGTGTTAAGCACCATGAAACTATGAATTCCCCAGACATGCTTTGTGGGTTTTATCTCTGGGCCTTTAAAGCAGAATATAGGGCCAGACACATTATCTCTAAGTCAACTTGATTTATTTTCCATTTGCAAATACATCATAAGGATACTGAAGACGACTGTATTTCTAGCACCTTTGTGTGAAATGTAGTACTTTACAAGGGTCTGGCACACTTACGTGTTCAAAAAGTTGTCTTGTCATTATTAGCACTTGACTAAAAACTGAAAGTACTAAAACTCCAATATTTTGGCCACCTCATGCGACGAGTTGACTCACTGGAAAAGACTCTGATGCTGGGAGGGATTAGGGGTGGGAGGAGACGGGGACGATAGAGAATGAGATGGATAGATGGCATCACCAACTCGATGGACATGAGTTTGAGTGAACTCCGGGAGATGGTGATGGACACAGAGGCCTGGCGTGCTGTGATTCATGGGGTCGCAAAGAGTCGGACATGACTAAGCGACTGAACTGAACTGAACTGAAAGTAAGGTACTATTTATGAGGTTCACAGGCCATAGAGTTGTCAAGGATTAGTTGAGGAACAAGATACAAAGTGCTTAAAAAATATTAACTAATATGTTGAATCCTCTCTTACTTTTCAGGGAGACCCTTCAGTTCAGTTCAGTTCAGTCGCTCAGTTGTGTCTGACTCTGCGCGACCCCATGAATCACAGCACACCAGGTATCCCTACTGGTTGTTTAAGATTCCAGCCTAATATCACTTCTTCCAGGAAGCCTGCTCCTCTATATTCCCTAGCATTCTAATATATGCTATTGATATTAAAACTGTTCTCATCAAGGTCAGCAATGAACCAGGGATGTTGATTCCTTGTGAACTGAATTCCTCTTCCTCATTTGATACAGTAAACAATTTCTAAATTCTTAGAATTCTCTATTCTTTGGCTTCCTTGATGCTGCTCTGTCTTGGTTCTACCTCAATAACTGTTTCTTTCAGATTTCTGTTTAGGTGTGTTTCTCTTCCTCTCAACTACATCTTCATTTATTCCATTCTTTCATTAACTGGTTAAAGAATTATGGAGACCTGCCATGTGACAGACATTAATTCTATTGAAACATTTCTCTATATCTATCCTTTTAACAGTTATATAAGAAGGAATAGAGAATTCAACTTTGTGTCTGACTCTCTCTGCTGTGGACATGTTTCTCTCTTGGAAAACATGACCACTCTCATGGTTTTAAAGCTCACTATATATGTAAGACACATGAATTCATATTTCCAAGCCTGATTTTATTCTTAAACTTTGACTCCTCGTCTCAAAATTTAAAAAAATTTTCCCATTAAGATGACCCTCTGTCATACCAACTTCAGTTATTCTTAGATATTGACCTGATGCCAGGACACAAAAGCCTCAAGATCTCTTTGAAGGACTTGTGGCCACAATGTTTCTTAGGAGAGAATTTCAGGAAGAATACTTTACAATGAGAAAAAAAATACCTATTTTAAATACATTTCTTAATCAGAAACTATCACCCATATCCAGATAGTTCACGTGCATAGACACACACATACACCCCACAAGTCACTAAAGAGTAGTAAGTTGACCCTTCCAATGTGATTGGAAGGGAACCAAAATACAGTTTCAATTTAATACTGATAAAGTTTTTATTGGCCTTTGATACCATCTTACAGGTGTCCATCCCTTTGGCAAAGAAGGATACTTTGTGTTGCAGCAGCACTTTTTTTATTTTATAGATTTGAAGACTTTTCAGGTCCCCTTGTCATCTCTACATGTCAGCATGGATATTTCATCTTTCACTTACTGCCTAGTTTAGCTCATTCTAAGTTATGGTTATAAAAACCAAATTCCAGCCTCGATCTCTGTCCTAAGCATCGGATTCATATTTCTCTCTGCCTATGCAATGTGTCACCTAAGCATCTGAGATAGATTGCAAATTTAAATATCTAAAAACAGAACTCTTTGTTTCCCACCTTCTTTCTCAATATGATTATTTTCTAGTCTTCTTTATCTGAATAAATGTCATCAGTTCAGTTCAGTTCACTCAGTCGTGTCCAACTCTCCGCGACCCCATGAATCACAGCACGCCAGGCCTCCCTGTCCATCACCAACTCCCAGAGTTCACTCAAACTCATGTCCATTGAGTCGGTGATGCCATCCAGCCATCTCATTCTCTGTCGTCCCCTTCTCCTCCTGCCCCCAATCCCTCCTAGCACCCAATTGTTCAATCAAGAACCTTGAGGATTACCTTGATTTCTTCTTCTTCTTTTTTTTTTTTTTTTGGCATCCCACTTTTTAATTCACCAGCACATCCTGTTGACTCTACCCTCAAATATATCTTGAATCAATTTGTTTTCTCACACTTCCTTCATTATCATCCTACACTCTCTCTCATTTCTTATCTCAAATACTTAGAAACCCTTTCAAATTGTTTCCCAGAATTCACTCATGTCTTCCTATTGTCTCTTCTTTACCCTAAAACCATTGTGAAACTTTGAAAACAGAAATCAGTTTATGTGGCTTTACTCAATGTTCTACCCCCATGTAAAACCATAGCACTTAATAAAATCCTGTCTCACTAATATCATCTCTGTTCCTGGTTCAGTAAACATCTTCTTTGATCTTCCTGTTGTCACTCAGATATGCCAAGTTCATTCTGTCTAAGGGATTTTCACCTGCTCTTATCTCCATCTAGAATATTCTCCCCCACATGCATTAATGTCTATGCTCTAATGTCACCCATTCAGAATTTGTCCCTGACTACCCTATTGAAATAGCATACCTTTTGTCTCTTTCCCTAAGTGACTTTATTTTCTAAAATTATATTCATGTATTCACATGCTCTTCACATGTTGACACGAAAATGTCATGTCAGTCTTTCTCATCTACTGATTGTACCTTTTCTGAAGTATTTTCTATATCTAGAGTAAGAGATGCAATATTTGTCAAAAGACTATACAAATGAGTAATACATCTCTCCATCACCCAGCATGGAGAAGCCAGAATAAGTATCTGCCAGGTGGGCAAGACCAGGCTGACACTTGTGCTACACCAGATGGGGCAGAAACACATAGATCCAGAGAGAAATGACATCTGCCTTAGAGGATCAAAATTAAGGAAGCTTCTTATGTCCTAGAGGAAAACACTGGAAACTACCAGAACGATTATTAAAAGAACAGAAAGAAAGATTCCAGGAGGATTTCTACAGACTTCCATTATTTTGTCCTCTGTGATAATTGGGGGAAGCTGTTCTAGATCAAGGCACAAAGTCAGGTCTTGTCCCTCAACACCCCAAGATATCTCAGTCAGTTAGTTAGTTCTTGCTGGTCTCATGCGGAAAGAGTCCTACAGCACCAAAGACCTGTCCTTGAGTTAGATCTTGTAGTGAAACAGTTGGCGTGTTCTTTTTCACACACTTATTTTTCCCTCTTGTTTAACTCATTCATTCTAGTCTCTTTCCTCATTCATCAAGATGAAATAATTTCTAACACTGTACTGTAATGGCACTCAGTATTACACTTAAGGTCTTTTTATATCAGCTAAATAAACACTTCTAAGCTGAAGAGATCCAAGATGCTGACAAATCTCTTTGAGAATTAGTTAATTTATTTATTTATTTTTTTTTAGATTGAGAGTATCTTTATTTTTTTTTTTTTTTTGAACAGAGGAAAATTTATGCGTCGAACCTGGACTGGTCACTTATGATAATATACATGCTACAATTCCATTCTCCCCAATCATTCCACCTTCACCCTCTCCCACAGAGTCCCAAAGACTGTTCTAAATGCCTATGTCCCTTTTGCAGTCTCTTATACAGGGTTCAGGTTACCATTTTTCTAAATTCCATATATATGCGTTAATATACAGTATTGATGTTCTTCTTTCTGGCTTACTTCACTCTGTATAATTGGCTCCAATTTCATCCACCTCATTAAAACTGATTCAAATGCATTCTTTTTGATGGCTGAGAAATACTCCGTTGTGTATATGTACCAAAGCTTTCTTATCCATTCATCTGCAGATGGACATCTAGGTTGCTTCCATGTCCTGGCTATTATAAACAGTGCTGCAATGAACATTGGAGTACATGTGTCTCTTTCATTTCTGGTTTCCTCGGTGTGTATGCCCAGGAGTGCGATCGCTGGATCATATGGCAGTTCTATTTCCAGTTTTCTGAGGAATCTCCACACTGTTCTCCATAGTGGCTGTACTAGTTTGCATTCCCACCAACAGTGTAAGAGGGTTCCCTTCTCTCCACACCCTCTCCAGCATTTATTGCATGTAGACTTTTGGATAGCAGCATTCTGACTGGTGTGAAATGGTATCTCATTGTGGTTTTGATTTGCATTTCTCTGATGATGAGGGATGTTGAGCATTTTTTCATGTGTTTGTTAGCCATCTTTATGTCTTCTTTGGAGAAATGTCTGTTTAGTTCTTTGGCCCATTTTTTGATTGGGTCACTTAGTTTTCTGGAATTAAGCTGCAGGAGCTGCTTGTATAATTTGGAGATTAATCCTTATTCAGTTGCTTCATTTGCTATTATTTTCTCCCATTCTGAAGGCTGTCTTTTCACCTTGCTTATAGTTTCCTTTGCTGTGCAGAAGCTTTTGATTTTAATTAGGTCCCATTTGTTTGTTTTTGCTTTTATTTCCAATATTCTGGGAGGTGGGTCTTGGAGGATCCTGCTGTGATTTATGTCGGAGAGTGTTTTGCCTACGTTCTCCTCTAGGAGTTTTATAGTTTCTGGTCTTACATTTAGATCTTTAATCCATTTTGAGTTTATTTTGGTGTATGGTGTTAGGAAGTGTTCTAGTTTCATTCTTTTACAAGTGGCTGACCAGTTTTCCCAGCACCACTTGTTAAAGAGACTGTCTTTTCTCCATTTTATATTCTTGCCTCCTTTGTCGAAGATAAGGTGTCCATAGGAGCGTGGGTTTATCTCTGGGCTTTCTATTTTGTTCCATTGATCTATATTTCTGTCTTTATGCCAGTACCATACTGTCTTGATGACTGTGGCTTTGTAGTAGAGCCTGAAGTCCGGCAGGTTAATTCCCCCAGTTCCATTCTTCTTCCTCAAAATTGCTTTGGCTATTCGAGGTTTTTTGTATTTCCATACAAATTGTGAGATTATTTGTTCTAGTTCTGTGAAAAATATTGTTGGTAGCTTGATAGGGATTGCATTGAATGTATAAATTACTTTGGGTAGTATACTCATTTTTACAATATTTATTCTTCCAATCCACGAACACGGTATATTTCTCCATCTATTAGTGTCCTCTTTGATTACTTTCACTAGTGTTTTATAGTTTTCTATGTACAAGTCTTTTGTTTCCTTAGGTAGATATATTCCTAAGTATTTAATTGTTTTCGTTGCAACAGTGAATGGAATAGTTTCCTTAATTTCTCTTTCTGTTTTCTCATTATTAGTGTATAGGAATGCAAGGGATTTCTGTGTGTTGATTTTATATCCTGCAACTTTACTGTAATCATTGATTAGCTCTAGTAGTTTTCTGGTAGAGTCTTTAGGGTTTTCTGTGTAGAGGATCATGTCATCAGCGAACAGTGAAAGCTTTACTTCTTCTTTTCCAATTTCTATTCCTTTTATGTCTTTTTCTGCTCTGATTGCTGTAGCCAAAACTTCCAGAACTATGTTGAATAGTAGTGGTGAGAGTGGGCACCCTTGTCTTGTTCCTGACTTTAGGGGAAATGCTTTCAGTTTTTCACCACTGAGGATAATGTTTGCTGTGGGTTTGTCATATACAGCTTTTATTATGTTGAGGTATGTCCCTTCAATTCCCACTTTCTGGAGGGTTTTTATCAAAAATGGATGTTGAATTTTGTCGAAGGCTTTCTCTGCATCTATTGAGATAATCATATGATTTTTATTTTTCAGTTTGTTAATGTGGTGTATTACGTTGATTGATTTGCGGATATTGAAGAATCCTTGCATTCCTGGGATAAAGCCCACTTGGTCATGATGTATGATCTTCTTAATGTGTTGTTGGATTCTGATTGCTAGAATTTTGTTAAGGATTTTTGCATCTATGTTCATCAGTGATATTGGCCTATAGTTTTCTTTTTTTGTGGGGTCTTTACCAGGTTTTGGGATTAGGGTGATGGTGGCCTCATAGAATGAGTTTGGAAGTTTCCCTTCCTCAGCAATTTTCTGGAAGAGTTTGAGTAGAATAGGTGTTAGCTCTTCTCTAAATTTTTGGTAGAATTCAGCTGTGAAGCCGTCTGGACCTGGGCTTTTGTTTGCTGGGAGATTTTTGATTACAGTTTCAATTTCCGTGCTTGTGATGGGTTTGTTCAGATTTTCTATTTCTTCCTGGTTCAGTTTTGGAAAGTTGTACTTTTCTAGGAATTTGTCCATTTCTTCCAGGTTATTCATTTTATTGCCATATAATTGCTGATAGTATTCTCTAATAATCCTTTGTATTTCTGTGTTGTCAGTTGTGATCTCTCCATTTTCATTTCTAATTTTATTGATTTGGTTCTTCTCCCTTTGTTTCTTGATGAGTCTGGCTAGTGGTTTGTCAATTTTATTCACCTTCTCAAAGAACCAGCTTTTGGCTTTGTTGATTTTTGCTATGGTCTCTTTTGTTTCTTTTGCATTTATCTCTGCCCTAATTTTTATGATTTCTTTCCTTCTACTGACTCTGGGGTTCTTCATTTCTTCCTTTTCTAGTTGCTTTAGATGTAGAGTTAGGTTATTTAGTTGACTTTTTTCTTGTTTCTTGAGGTGTGCCTGTATTGCTATGAACTTCCCCCTTAGCACTGCTTTTACAGTGTCCCAGAGGTTTTTGGTTGTTGTGTTTTCATTTTCATTCATTTCTATGCATATTTTGATGTCTCTTTTGATTTCTTCTATGATTTGTTCATTATTCAGCAGCGTGTTGTTCAATCTCCATATGTTGGCACTTTTAATAGTTATTCTCCTGTAATTGAGATCTAATCTTACTGCATTGTGGTCAGAAAAGATGCTTGGAATGATTTCAATTTTTTTGAATTTACCTAGGCTAGATTTATGTCCCAGGATGTGATCTATCCTGGAAAAGGTTCCGTGTGCGCTTGAGAAAAAGGTGAAATTCATTGTTTTGGGGTGAAATGTCCTATAGATATCTATTAGGTCTAACTGTTCTATTATATCATTTAAAGATTGTGTTTCCTTGTTAATTTTCTGTTTAGTTGATCTATCCATAGATGTAAGTGGGGTGTTAAAATCTCCCACTATTATTGTGTTATTGTTAATTTCCCCTTTCATACTTGTTAGTAATTGTCTTACATATTGCGGTGCTCCTATGTTAGGTGCATAAATATTTATAATTGTTATATCTTCTTCTTGGATTGATCCTTTGATCATTATGTAGTTTCCTTCTTTGTCTCGTTTCACAGCCTTTGTTTTAAAGTCTATTTTATCTGATATGAGTATTGCTACTCTTGCTTTCTTTTGGTCTCTATTTGCATGGACTATCTTTTTCCAGCCCTTCACTTTCAGTCTGTATGCATCCCTCGTTTTGAGGTGGGTCTCTTGTAGACAACATATATGGGGGTTTTGTTTTTGTATCCATTCAGCCAGCCTTTGTCTTTTGGTTGGGGCATTCAACCCATTTACGTTTAAGGTAATTATTGAAAAGTACGATCCCGTAGCCATTTTCTTTATTGCTTTGGGTTCAAGTTTATACACCCTTTCTGTGATTCCTGTCTATAGAAGATCCTTTAGCATTTGTTGGAGAGCTGGTTTGGTGATGCTGAATTCCCTCAGCTTTTGCTTGTCTGTAAAGCTTTAGATTTCTCCTTCATATTTGAATGAGATCCTTGCTGGTTATAGTAATCTGGGCTGTAGGTTATTTTCTTTCATCACTTTAAGTATATCTTGCCACTCCCGAATTAGTTAATTTAAAAGTCTAAAAAGCCATGTATGTTCATGTATGTCACCCTATTGTCCTTTACTTAGGCACTTGTATTTGCTTCCTAGTACTTTCATAAGAAATTACCAGAAATTTGGTGGCTTAAAGCAACAGAAGTTTATTCTTTTAACATCTGGAGGTTGGATATCAAATCATGGTGTTTGGTTGGTTCTACCTTTAGGGCATGGACATATAATTTGGGGAGGAGGAGTCACCATTTAACCCATTGCAGCACCCTAATTTCAAAGCGGTCTAAACCTCTTTCCATGACTTCAGTTTGCTGTCCCAGTCTCATTTCCTGGTATCAACAATGTTCACAGCTGGATTTATGGGAAGCACACAGAGTCACCCTCCCTCCTTTCAACACTGCCTACTGTACCACTGCAAATGACTCAAGTGACCTTCTCCAAGAAGGAAATGATCATTTCAATTGATGTCTGCCTCTCCCTCAAAGACCGTTAGTGTAGTTCCTTGCAGTCTCTCTTTCTGAGGTAAGTCTAAAAATGTTCTTCCATCTACTAGGCTGTAAGACCCCTAATTGGATTCAAGGTCTAATTCCTACCAGACTCTTCAAAATAATTCTTCTGGAATTAAAGCTCTTTAGGAAGAACAAAATCCCCATATTATATATTCAACCACTTCACTGAATATCTTCTTTGCCTTCTATTCTACAAACCTGTCTCTCCCTGTGGTCATACCACCCTCGTGATGCTCTCAAGAGATGATATTCTTCTTATTTTGCAAGTCCTGGGGTAAATGTTCTCCTTGATCTCTGTTACCAGTCCCAGAAGATGGCTTCTTTCTCTTTTCAAAGCCTTCCAGGATTTTGGTGCATATATTCTCAATTTTTTTTGGAAGCAACAAATGTGCTTTATTGAAACATAGACTATATTTTAAATCAGGTATCTTTTTTCTTAATTGAAGTAGAGTTAATTTATAATGTTGTTTTAGTTTCAAGTGTACAGCAAAGTGATTCAGAGAGATTATGTACCTGAATTAACTCTTAACTTCTCCACTACTGCTCCTAACATTTTTGATATTCAGTTCGGTTCAATTCAGTCACTCAGTCATGTCCGACTCCTTGTGACCCCATGAACTGCAGCACACCAGGCCTCCCTGTCCATCACCAATTCCCGGAGTTTACCCAAACTCATGTCCATTGAGTCAGCGATGACATCTAATCATCTCATCCTCTGTCGTCCCCTTCTCCTCCTGCCCTCAATCTTTCCCAATATCAGGGTCTTTTCAAATGAATCAGCTCTTCTCATCAGGTGGCCAAAATATTGGAGTTTCAGCTTCAGCGTCACTCCTTCCAAAAAACACCCAGGACTAATCTCCTTTAGGATGGACTGGTTGGATCTCCTTGCAGTCCAAGGGACTCTCAAGAGTCTTCTCCAACACCACACTTCAAAAGCATCAATTCTTTGGTGCTCTGCTTTCTTTATAATCCAACTCTCACATCCTTACATGACTACTGGAAAAACTATAGCCTTGATTAGATGGACCTTTGTGGACAAAGTAATGTCTCTGCTTTTTAATATGCTGTCTAGATTGGTCATAACTTTCCTTCCAAGGAGTAAGTGTCTTTTAATTTCATGGCTGCAATCACCATCTGTGGTGATTTTGGAGCTCCAAAAAATAAATTCTGACACTGTTTCCACTGTTTCCCCATCTATTTGCTGTGACATGATTGAACCAGATGCCATGATCTTAGTTTTCTGAATGTTGAGGTTTAAGCCAAATTTTTCACTCTCCTCTTTCACTTTCATCAAGAGGCTCTTTAGTTCTTCACTTTCTGCCATAAATGTGGTATCATCTGCATATCTGAGGTTATTGATATTTCTCCCAGCAATCTTGATTCCAACTTGTGCTTCTTCCAACCCAGCGTTTCTCATTACGTACTCTGCATATAAGTTAAATAAGCAGGGTGACAATATACAGCCTTGATGTACTCCTTTTCTAATTTGGAACTAGCCTGTTGTTTCATGTACAGTTCTATCTATTGTTTCCTGACCTGCATATAGGTTTCTCAAGAGGCAGGTCAGGTGGTCTGGTATTCCCATCTCTTTCAGAATTTTCCACAGTTGATTGTGATCCACACAGTCAAAGGCTTTGGGATAGTCAAGAAAGCAGAAATAGATGATTTTCTGGAACTCTCTAGCTTTTTCCATGATCCAGCAGATGTTGACAATTTGATCTCTGGTTCCTCTGCCTTTTCTAAAACCAACTTGAACATCTGGAAGTTCATGGTTCGCGTATTGCTGAAGACTGGCTTGTAGAATTTTGAGCATAACTTTATGAGCGTGTGAGATGAGTACAATTGTATGGTAGTTTGAGCATTCTTTGGCATTACCTTTCTTTGGGATTAGAATGAAAACTGACCTTTTCCAGTCCTGTGGTCACTGCTGACTTTTCCAAATTTGCTGACAGATTGAGTGCAGCACTTTCACAGCATCATCTTTTAAGATTATCTAATACTTAATTTGCAATATCTTGTTCTCCTCTCCCAGTCATCCTAGATGACACCCCACCTTTCTTCCTTTAACTATTCTCATTTCCTATATCTTTCTTTTCTTAGACTTTATTCTTACCAGTAACTAAAGCATCTCATCTTCGGGGTAACAACACCTACTTATCCATTCAAGGACAACATTACATCTGTTAACAACTCCAAATTCTAGCTGGTTTATTCCTTCAGTTCATCACTTCTTTTCTTAACTAGTTCAGAGTCTCTGGTCTGTTGTTATTTTTCTCACACTTTGTATGTGCCATTCTCTTCCTTGCCCATCATTCTATCATAATCCTTTGCAAAATGCCAATCCTGGTTTAAAACCAACTTTTTCTGTTCTCTCCTGCACCTATATATATGATTGAGGCTGGAGAAATCACAACACTGCCAGCTGGACTTACTTTACATTTATGATTTAAATTCTGCTTAGGAAACCTATTAGACCAGCCAATTCCCTCTTCCACTCTCTGAAACAACTATTTGTTACCTTTTCTTCACTCTTTAAAATACTGCATGCTTTCCTCTTTCTTATTTTCAGGTGGTGGCTTTGCTTCTCATTTTTCTGAGAAACTGGATGATAAAGACTATTTTCAGTCTCATGACACCAAGTTCATTAACCTCATCTGCACTCTTACATCCAACCATTTTTCCCATAGAGTGAATTAACTCCTCAGACCTCTATAAAAGTAGATCCCTCTACTTACATACATGTAACCTGAAAGAGTCAATTTTGACTCCATTCGGAATCCATTCCTCTTGTTTTAACCCTCTTTTTGCTGCTTTTTATAAGCATACATAAAGGCCTACCTTAGGGAACACAGCCGCTCTCTGCCTGACTGTTAAACTAAAGTAGCTTTGTTCATAACACTATCTACCTGTAGACTGCAAGAAGAAAGAAATTAACACATCTCCCTGCCTGAGGTTTGCCATTCTAGGAGATATTTGCAAGAATTAAATGGTCTTTTTCTTTGTTTCCTCACCTCCCCCCATCTCTGACCCATGAAAGAACCTGGCACCCAGGCCCCAACGAGATGGTTATTTTGAGACATTTGCCATCTTTTTGGTCAGCCGAATTTCTGAGTAAAGTCATATTGCTTGCCTCAACATGTTGTCTCCCGGATTTATTGGCCTATTTTGCAGTGAGCAGAGTAAGCTTGGACTTGGTAACATCTGAATACCATTCATTCTTTTCTCTAAATTATTTTGTGCCTACAATTGTCCCTGTTTCCTTTTAGGAAACATTCCTTCTCTATTGGATAGTTTTTCTCAAATTGAAATCATGCTTAATACATGCCCAGTCAAAAATAATTTTTTACCTTGCTTTTGCATCATAGTCTCCAGTTACCATACTTTTTGCTTCCTCTTTTTGTCAAAATTGACAGCAAATGTTGCTGATTATACTAAAGGTTTCACTTTATTATTCTGTAATCTCTCTTGAACTTATTCCATTACATCTTTATTCCCATCATTCCCTTAAACTACTTTTGTCCAGGGATCTAATTCAGTTGTCAATCCCCAGTCTTGATCTTACTTAATTAACCCTCCACAACATTTGACACAGTAGACTTCTCCCTCTTGTTGGAAACAAATCCTGTGCTTGGTTTCTGAGATACAATCATTCCTGCTTTTACTTCTACCTTCCTAGAAGATTAATTTGTTAAATTCTCTTCCTTTCAACCCGTAAATGTTGGAGTTCCACAGGGCTCAGTCTTCAAACACTTCTAGCTTATAACCACTCCCTATATAAATTCACCATATCATGCTTAAAGCACCATTAGTATAAACTGATGATTCCTAATGTTTATTTCAGTTCTCATCTCACCCTTGCACTGCAAATTAGTCTACTTAACTACTTATATGAATCTCTGGTTAGAGACCTAATGTGATTCTCAAATGTCACACATCCAAAATTCAAATTCCTGGTTTACCTCTCAAACCTGCTGCTCCTCAGATCTCCCTCAGTTTTGTAAATGGTACCACCACCTACTCAAGTGCTGGAAAGATTTTACAAGCATTCTTTCTTTTTTTCCTCTTCCCTTACTATGTCTGATGCATTGGCATGGCATGTTTCTTCCAAATACATCCGAATCCTAACTACTTCTTATCAATGCCACCACTACCATCCTGGCTCTGGTAACCCATCACCATTGATCTAATCTACTGTAATAAGTGCCCTGAATGATCTGCTTCTGTTCTGCCCTCTACTGTCAGCTCTCCACGCAAACAGACAATGAAATCTTGAAAATATTTGAGGCAAATCATATAACATTATTTTATTTCACTTCAAGTCAAATTCAGATCCTTCACTGTGAACTCTAAAGTTTTTCATAATCTAGCTTCAGCATCCTCTTCTACCTCATCTTGTGACCTTCCTACCAGTTCTTGGCACTCTGTCCAAACTTGCCTGTTTTCTGTTCTTAAAATCAAACAGTTCAGTTCAGTCGCTCAGTCATTTATGACTCTGCGACTCCGTGAATTGCAACATGCCAGGCCTCCCTGTACATCACCAACTCCCAGAGCTGACCCAAACTCATGTCGATTGAGTCACTGATGCCATCCAGCCATCTTATCCTCTGTCGTCCCCTTCTCCTCCTGCCCACATCCCTCCCAGCAGGGTCTTTTCCAATGAGTCAACTCTTTGGCCAAAGTATTGGAGTTTCAGTTTCAACATCAGTCCTTCCAATGAACACCCAGGACTGATCTCCTTTAGGATGGACTGATTGGATCTTCTTGCAATCCAAGGGACTCTCAAGAGTCTTCAAACCCACAGTTCAAAAGCATCAATTCTTCAGTGCTCAGCTTTCTTCACAGTCCAACTCTCATATCAATACATGACTATTGGCAAAACCATAGCCTTGACTAGATGGACCTTTGTTGGCAAAGTAATGTCTCTGCTTTTTAATGTGCTGTCTAGGTTGGTCATAACTTTCCTTCCAAGGAGTAAGCGTCTTTTAATCTCATGGTTGCAATCACCATCTGTGGTGATTTTGGAGACCCCAAAATAAAGTCTGATACTGTTTCCCCATCTATTTCCCATGAAGTGATAGGACCAGATGCCATGATCTTAGTTTTCTGAATGTTGAGGTTTAAGCCAAATTTTTCACTCTCCACTTTCAGTTTCATTGGAGGCCTTTTAGTTCCTTCCACTTTCTGCCATAAGGGTGGTATCATCTGCATATCTGAGGTTATTGATATTTCTCCCGGCAATCTTGATTCCAGCATGTGCTTCATCCAGCCCAGCGTTTCTCATTATGTACTCTGCATATAAGTTAAATAAGCAGGGTGACAATATACAACCTTGACATACTCCTTTTCCTCTTTGGAACCACTCTGTTTTTCCATGTCCAGTTCTAACTATTGCTTCCTGACCTGCATACAGGTTTCTCAAGAGGCAGGTCAGGTGGTCTGGGATTCCCATCTCTTTCAGAATTTTCCACAGTTTATTGTGATCCACACAGTCAAAGGCTTTGGCATAGTCAATGAAGCAGAAATAGATGTTTTTCTGGAACTCTCTTGCTTTTTCCATGATCCAGCGGATGTTGGCAATTTGATCTCTGGGTCCTCTGCCTTTTCTAAAACCAACTTGAACATCTGGAAGTTCATGGTTCGCATATTGCTGAAGCCTGGCTTGGAGAATTTAGAGCATTATTTTACTAGCCTGTGAGGTGAGTGCAATTGTGTGGTAGTTTAGCATTCTTTGGCATTGCCTTTCTTTGGGATTGGAATGAAAACTGACCTTTTCCAGTCCTGTGGCAACCAAGCATAGTTCAGAATGCCTCAAGGTCTTTGAAACATGCCATCTGTTGCAGGCTCTTCCCACAGAAACTTACATGCTCTTCCCTCTTCATTCCAGCCTTTTTTTTTTTTTTACAATTATCACCTGCTCATAGGAGAGTCTCTTACAATCCCTTCCAAGAAACTTCTCTCCCCTCAATTTCTTTCTCCCCATTCCTTGCTTTACTTTGTTTAACAGCAGATATCATCCATTGACCTTATATTTTTAAGAACAATTTTAGATTTGTAGAAAAATTACAAAGATGCTATAGGAACTCTCTATATTCTACACATCCAGGTTCCCCTATTATTGACATCTTAACTTAGTACACTTGTCAGAATGAGTGAAAAAATACTAGTTCACTATTAAAGTCCATATTCTATTCAGATTTCTTTAGTTTTCACTTAATTGTCCAGGATCCCATCTAGAGTATCAGAGTACATTTATTTGTTATGTCTCCATAGGCTCCTCTTAGCTTTGATAATTTGTGTATTACTTGCTTTGGATGACTTTTAAAGTTTTGAAGAGTACTGGTAATGTATTGCGTGACAGGTCTTTTGTTGAAATTTCTGGCTCATTCTTTTTTTCCCCTCATCTTCATCCTATTACATCAAGGATATATATTGTCAGCATGACATCACTGTTGATGCTGACTGACCATGAGGCTCAGGCAGTGTTTGTCATGTTTCACCACTGCAAAGTTATTCTCTCCCCACCCTTTTCCATATTTTACTCTTTGAAATTATTATATATAGTCCTCACTAAAGGAGTGGGAATTTACACTCCACCTCCTTGAGGGCAGAGCAAGTATTATATCTTTTAATGTTTTTTCTCTCTCCCTCCTATAATACATGCCCAGCTTGAGATGCTGATTTCCATTGCCTAAAGGAGTGTCTAGTAGAGCTCCTATATCACACCTAGGTTCTCACTAAGTATTAACCAATTGAATGACAATCTCCCACCACATACACCTATTTGTACATCTGAAGCACTACACAAGTACTTTCATCTACCCCTTTATCTACCTCTTCTTCCCTTTTCCCATGTCTGGGTGATAAATTCTCACCACTCTTAAAACTCAGTTCTTCATATCTGCTTACATTTCAAGGTAAATTCACATATACATTTCAGTCTAACTAGCATATATTACTGTGCATAATACTCAACACTGCAATTAATTCTTCCCACCTCTGCCTGCTGACACCCTGATGAGCCTCTTGAGGCTTATTCCTCTTTGAACACCTAGTGGTAAGCCTGGGCTAGTGTGAAATGTTTCTCAGTGTTTGCTGATTGAAGGAGGGGACACTAGACAAATAGATTGAGTCCCACTGTCAAACAGTTGATGTTTTCTAGCCTGTTCGAAGCACCTGATCCAAGCCATGTGCAATGCCTCCACCCTGAAATGAAATGGTTCTTTCTCTTTCTGATATCCAGTCAGAGCTCTGTTATGTTATAGTCACAGAACCTTCATTCCTCTCAAAACAGGACCCCTGGAAAAACCGGCTCATGACCTGAGGCCAGGGCAGAATTGAGACTGAATGAAATGAAAAAGAAGCTTGAATCCAAATCTATAAGCCTAACAATCTAGTCAGCATTTTAGCCAGAGTCAGGGGAAGTAACATAAGGAAATGAAAAGAACATAGGCAAGGTATGTGTTTTTGTTTTGTTTTTAATCCCAACCTCCTTATTTAGGCAGGCTGCATTCTCTGAGCTCATCCTGTGATTTTATGGTCTGTTGGGCTCAGTGGGTAGACTTCCTGTGGGTAGACTGTGGTACCAGATACTGAATGAAACTGAAGAGCAGAAGCTTCCAAAAAAGAAAGACTGCTCATCAGAAATCATACGACACTTTTTCATACCTACCTACAGCACAAATTCCAGGAACTTGGTAACATTCTAGATATGCAGAGTAGCATGACTATCAACTATTACAAATACACTATTGTATCATGAATTAGAAAACAGAATTATTTTTTCTATTCACTTTCCATTTTGAACAATTTTTTTCATTACAAAAGTAAGAATGTTCATTCTAGAAAACATGGACTCATGGAACAGTAGAGATAAAAAATAAACATTTACCCATAATTACTCACTTTGAAATAAATGAACTGTTATTTTAATGTATATGCTTCTTTTCAAGTCTTCATAAACATATTTAAAACAGTTTAAATACAATATTTATATGTTGTGCACTAGGAACAAGTCAATTATACTTCAAACAACAAACAAACAAAATTATAGAAAAAGAGCTCAGGCATGTGGTTACCAGAGGTGGGGGAGTCAAGGAAGGAAGAGTCAGATGTAGGTAGTCAAAAGGCACAAATTTCCAGTTACAAGATAAAGTACTAGGGATGTAATGCACACCATGATATATAGCACTGCTCTATATTATGTATGTGAAGAAGGAAATAGCAACCCACTCCAGTATTCTTGCCTGGAGAATCCCATGGACAGAGGAGCCTGGTGGGCTACTGTTCATGGGGTCAAAAAGAATTGGACATGACTAAGTGACTCAGCACATATTATGTATGAAAGTTGTTCAGGGAACAAATCCCAAGAGCTCTCATAAGAAAATTTTTTTTTCTGTTGTTTTTTTTAAAAATTGTATGTCTATATAAGATGATGGATGTGGATATTTACTAAAATTATTGTGATAATTACTTCATGATGTATGTAAGTCAAATCATTATGCTGTACACCTTAAAATTATACAGGACTGTGTGTCAGTTATATCTCGATAAAACTGATCAATTTAAATACATTTATGTGTAAAACTTTGTACCTTCTTTTTCCAGGTAACATTATAAAAAAATTTTACAACTTAAGGAAAAAAAAACACCTCAAGGACAAAATTTTAAATGACTCTGAAATATCTCATCAGGTGGATAACCCATGATATTTCAATTCCCCATTTGTGGAGAGGTTTCAATTTTCTTATCATGACAAATTATGTTCCAATTACATTTTTGCCCCAGGACTGGCCACAATGATAGACATAAGCACAAAATCTTAAGGGAAAGCAGAAACAGGGTGACTTTACTAAATGGAAAGACCCTGGAAAATTTTCTCCAAAGAGGTGATATGTTAGTTGGTCTTAATATGGATTGGCTAGGGGACAAAATGAGAGGAAAGGTATTGTGAACAGAAGGAATAATTGAGAAAATACAAAGACTTAATAATTCTCATCTATTTTTCTCATTTTAAATAATTATAATCATTAAGGGATTCTTTTTAAACATCCACCAGTAGCTACTCAGTTTATTCTTCAGTTCAGTCACTCAGTCATGTCCGACTCTTTGCGACCTCATGAATCACAGCACGCCAGGCCTCCCTGTCCATCACCAACTCCTGGCGTTCACTCAAACTCATGTCCATTGAGTCGGTGATGCCATCCAGCCATCTCATTCTTGGTCGTCCCCTTCTCCTCCCGCCCCCAATCCTTCCCAGCATCAGAGTCTTTTCCAGTGAGTCAACTCGTCTCATGAGGTGGCCAAAGTATTGGAGTTTCAGCTTTAGCATCAATCCTTCCAATGAACATCCGGGACTGATCTCCTTTAGAATGGACTGGTTGGATCTCCTTGCAGTCCAAGGGACTCTCAAGATTCTCCTCCAGCACCACAGTTCAAAAGCATCAATTCTTCGGTGATCAGCCTTCTTCACAGTCCAACTCTCACATCCATACATGACCACTGGAAAAACCATAACCTTAGATTTGGATAATTGTTAGAGTTGTTACGAATGAATAAAATGGAGTTCATAACGGCACCAGAGCACAAAAATGGAGACAGGAGGCTACTGGGGAAGTGGTGTCCATGCACATTTCCACTTGTATGGAATGTGCACCATCAACTGGGCCAAATAACAAAAGCATTCTGAAAGATGGTTTACCCAACAAATTCTTGCATAGTAGTAGCTGCAGTGAACAGTCATGTATAGATAAGAATGGTTCCAGACCACCAGCATGAATCAGAATTCTAGAAATTTATGAAAACTTTCTCCTTTTTTCTTTAAAAATCCTTTGGTTTTCAATTCTTCTCAGAGCACATTTGAGTTTCAACACAAATCTGAGTCTCCTGAATTGCTATTTCTAACCAACCCACCGAAAATACTTTTGTTGCTTTATAGCATTGGTCTTATTTCTATGTCTACCAAAAAAAAAAAAAGCAACAGCAACCTCAAAGAACATCTCCACTCTCCTGGTTTTGTAAATCAAGAAAAATTAGGTCCAAAATAGGACATTTCCCTAGCCCCCATATTTGGTGTCAGTGCTGAGTGAATAAATTGTATTCCCAACTCTCAATCCACTTCTGTTTCCAACATGCTGCTGTAATTTCCCATGGTGAATCCTTCCAGTTCCTCCAATGGTTCTTTCTCCATCCCTTTTGGGTCTCAGTCAACTTTTCCCAGTTAGGCCCAGTAATGTTTCAAGTTACAAGTGTTCATTTGCAGAAAAAAATAGAGCCCTTAGTATTTTTCACAGGTGTTCCACATAACACTCTTTAGTGAATTCTAACACCATCCTGAACCAGCATGTCATCCTCTCTCAACAGATGAGAAAACGGAGACTGAAGCACCAGGATCTTGCAAAATATTAAAAAGATTGCTGTTGCTGTTGTTCACTCACTCAGTTGTGTCTGACTCTTTGCGACCCAATGGACCACAGCACTCCAGGCTTCCCTGTCCTCCACCATCTCCCTGAGTTTTCTCAAACTCATGTCCATTGAGTCAATGATGCTATCTAACCATCTCATTCTCTGTCGCCCCTTTCTCTTGCCCTCAGTCTTTCCCAGCACCAGGGTCTTTTCCAACGAGTTGGCTCTTAGCATCAGGTGGCCAAAGTATTGGAGCTTCAGCTTCTGCACCAGTCTTTCCAATAAACATTCAGGACTGATTTCCTTTAGGATGGACTGGTTGGATCTCCTTGCAGTCCAAGGGACTCTCAAAAGTCTTCTCCAACACCACAGTTCGAAAGCATTAATTCTTCAGCGCTCAGCCATCTTTATGGTCCACCTGTCATATACATACCTGACTACTGGAAAAGCCATAGTCTTGACTATATGGACCTTTGCTGGCAGAGCAATATCTTTGCTTTTTAATAAACTGTCTAGATTTGTGATAATTTTTCTTCCAAGGAGCAAACATCTTTTAATTTCATGACTTCAATCACCATCCACAGTGATTTTGGAGCCCAAGAAAATTAAATCTATCATTGTTTCCATTGTTTCCCCATCTATTTGCCATGAAATGATGGGACAAGATGTCACGATCTTCATTTATTGAATGCTGAGGTCGAGTTTTAGGCCAGATTTTTCACTCCCTTCTTTCACCTTTATCAAGAGCCTCTGGTTCCTCTTCACTTTCTGCCCTAAGGGTGGTGTCATCTGCATAACTGACATTATTGATATTTCTCCCTGTAGTCTTGATTCCAGCTTGTGCTTCATCCAGTCCAGCATTTTTCATGATGTACACTGCGTAGAAGTTAAATAAGCAGCATGTCAATATACAACCTTGATGTATTCATTTCCCAGTTTTGAACCAGTCTGTTGTTCCATGTCCAGTTCTAACTGTTGCTTCTTGACCTGTATACAGGTTTCTCAGGAGGCAGGTAAGGTGGTCTGTTATTCCCATCTCTTTAAGAATTTCCAAGTTTCTTGTGTTCCACACAGTCAAAGGTTTTATCATAGTCAATGAAATAGTAGATGTTTTTATGGAATTCTCTTGCCTTTTCTATGATCCAATGGATGCTTTCAATTTGATCTCTGGTTCCTGTGCATTTTCCAGATCCAGTTTGAACACCTGGAAGTTCTCAGTTCACATACTGTTGAAGCCTAGATTGAAGGATTTGTAGCATTACCTTGCTAGTATGTGAAATGAGTGCAATTGTGCAGTAGTGTGAACATCCTTTGTCCTTGTCCTTCTTTGGAATTGGAATGAAAACTGACTTTTTCCAGTTGTGGCCACTGCTGAGTTTTCCAAATTTGCTGGCATATTGCGTGAAGCACTTTCATAGCATCATCTTTTAGGACTTAAAGTAACTTGGAGAGAATTTCATCATATAGCTTTGTTCAGTAGCTTTGTTCATCGTGATGGTTACTAAGACCCACTTGACTTCACATTCCAGGATGTCTGGCCCTAGAGTGATCGCACCATCATGGATACCTAGGTCATTAAGGTCTTTTCTGTACAGCTCTTCTGTGTATTCTTGCCGGCTCTTCTTAATATCTTTTCCTTCTGTTAGGTCTATACCATGTCTGTCCTTTATTTTTCCTGTCTTTGTATGAAAATTGAAGTCCAGTAGTATTGGACTACAGATCTTCCACAGGATTAGGGAAACAGAGACTCTTGAGGGCACAAACAAAACTTTGTGTACACCAGGACCCAGGAGAAAGGAGCAGTGACTGCACAAGAGACTGAGTTAGACTTGCCTGTGAGTGTTCGCAAGTCTCTAGCAGAGGCACGGGTTGACAGTGGCCAGCCATAGGGTCAGGGACACTGACTTAAGCAGTCTTGGGAGGCATGGCATGCTGGTATAAGTCTTTCTGGAGGAGGTCATCGTTACCCTTACCATAGTTTGGCCTCAGGACAAAATAAAAGGAGGAAACACAGTCCTCCAAGCCCGGCTTCAGCAATACGTGAACTGTGAACTTCCAGATGCTAAAGCTGGTTTTAGAAAAGGCAGAAGAACCAGAGATCAAATTGCCAACATCTGCTGGATCATGGAAAACCAAGACAGTTCCAGAAAAACATCTATTTCTGCTTCGTTGACTATGCCAAAGCCTTTGACTGTGTGGATCACAATAAACTGTGGAACATTCTGAAAGAAATGGGAATACCAGACCACCTGACCTGCCTCTTGAGAAACCTGTATGCAGGTCAGGAAGCAACAGTTAGAACTGGACATGGAACAACAGACTGGTTCCAAAGAGGAAAAGGAGTACGTCCAGGTTGTATATTGTCACCCTGCTTATTTAACTTATATGCAGAGTACATCATGAGGAACGCTGGGCTGGAAGAAACACAAGCTGGAATCAAGATTGCCGGGAGAAATATCAAGAACCTCACATATGCAGATGACACCACCCTTATGGCAAAGTGAAGAGGAACTCAAAAGCCTCTTGATGAAAGTGAAAGAGGAGAATGAAAAAGTGGGCTTAAAGTTCAACATTCAGAAAACAAAGATCATGGCATCTGGTCCCATCATTTCATGGGAAATAGATGGAGAAACAGTGGAAACAGTGTCAGACTTTATATTTTTGGGCTCCAAAATCACCGCGATGCTGATTGCAGCCATGAAATTAAAAGACGCTTACTCCTTGGAAGGAAAGTTATGACCAACCTAGATAGCATATTAAAAAGCAGAGACATTACTTTGCCAACAAAGGTCTGTCTAGTCAAGGCTATGGTTTTTCCAGTGGTCATGTATGGATGTGAGAGTTGAACTGTGAAGAAGGCTGATTGCCGAAGAATCGATGCTTTTGAACTGTGGTGTTGGAGAAGACTCATGAGAGTCCCTTGGACTGCAAGGAGATCCAACCAGTCCATTCTGAAGGAGATCAGTCCTGGATGTTCATTGGAAGGACTGATGCTAAAGCTGAAACTGCAATACTTTGGCCACCTCATGCGACGAGTTGACTCACTGGAAAAGACTCTGATGCTGGGAAAGGTTGGGGGCGGGAGGAGAAGGGGACGACCAAGAATGAGATGGCTGGATGGCATCACCGACTCAATGGACATGAGTTTGAGTGAACGCCAGGAGTTGGTGATGGACAGGGAGGCCTGGCGTGCTGTGATTCATGGGGTCGCAGAGAGTCGGACACGACTGAGCGACTGAACTGACCTGAAGATCATGGCATCCCATGCCATCACTCATGACAAAGAGAAGGGGGGAATGTAGAAATAGTGGTATATTTTATTTTCTTAGGCTCCAAAATCACTGTGGATGGTGACTATAGTCATGAAATTAAAAGATGTGTGCTCCTTGGAAGGAAAGCTATGCAAAGCAAGACAGCGCATTAAAAAACAGAGACATTACTTTGCTGACAAAGATCTGTACTGTCAAAGCTATGATTTTTCCAGTTCAATGCTGCAGAATTGATGCTTTCAAATCATGGTGTTTGAGAAAACTCTTGAAAGTCCCTTGAACTGCAAGGAGATCTAACCAGTCAATCCCAAAGGAAATCAACCCTGAATATTCATTGGAAGGACTGATGCTGAAGCTGAAGAAGCTGCAATACTTTGGCTACCTGATGGGAAAGGCCAATTCATTTGGAGAAGACCCTGAAGTTGGGAAAGACTGAAGGCAGGAGGAGAAGAGGATGACAGAGGATGAGATAAGTAGATAACATCACCGACTCAGTGGACACGAATTTGAGTGAACTCCAGGAGATAGTAGAGGACAGAGGAGGCTGGCATGCCGCAGACCATGGGGTCACAAAAGTTAGACATTACTTTGTGACTGAACAATTGGAGAAAGAAATGGCAACCCACTCCAGTGTTCTTGCCTGGAGAATCCCAGGGACGGGGGAGCCTGGTGGGCTGCTGTCTATGGGGTCGCACAGAGCCGGACACGACTGAAGTGACTTAGCAGCAGCAGCAGTGACTGAACAACAACATTTACCAAGGAGGTATGCACAGTTCTTGAGGTGCTAGACTACTGCATTCCCCTTTGCCTGGCAAAGTAATAAAGCCATGCTTTCTCCTCCATAACTCTGTCTCTGTATTTCTGTTTGGCAATGGTATACAGAGAGCCAAGATTTTGGAATCAGTTACAGCAAAATATGCCTCTTTGGTATAAAGATTATTTTAGACTGATTTTTTTTAATTTTATTGAAAACAATACATATGATTTACAGTGTTGTGTGATTTTCTGCTGTGTAGCAAAGTAATTCATTTGTACATGTACATACATTCTATTCCATATTCTTTACCATTATGGTTTATTATGGGATATTGAATGTAGTTCCTCTCACTATACAGTAGGACCTTGTTGCTTATCCATTCTATATATAATAGTTTGCATCTACTAATCACAGACTCCCAATTCTTCCCTTTCCCACTGATTATTTTTGGAAAGTTCTGTAAAGGGAGCCAAGGTATCATTTTCAAGAAATATTTGCATTTGTAAAGGAAGACTCCATTTGTAAGGGTGTCTTCTTCTCTAAGCTTCCCTGGTGGCTCAGAGGTTAAAGCATCTGCTTCCAACGTGTGAGACCCAGGTTCGATCCCTGGGGCAGGAAGATCCCCTGGAGAAGGAACTGGCAACTCCAGTTGCCATTCTCCATTCTCGCCTGGAGAAGCCCATGGACGGAGGAGTCTGGTAGGCTACAGTCCACGGGGTTGCAAAGAGTCAGACATGATTGAGCGACTTCACTTTCTTTCTTTCTTCTTTTCTATCAGTTCAGTTCAGTTCAGTCGCTCAGTCGTGTCCGACTCTCCACGACCCCATGAATCACAGCACACCAGGCCTCCCTGTCCATCACCAACTCCTGGAGTACACTCAAACTCATGTCCATTGAGTCGGTGATGCCATCCAGCCATCTCATTCTCTGTCGTCCCCTTCTCCTCCCGCCCCCAACCTTTCCCAGCATCAGAGTCTTTTCCAGTGAGTCAACTCGTCGCATGAGGTGGCCAAAGTATTGGAGTTTCAGCTTTAGCATCAGTCCCTCCAATGAACATCCAGGATTGATCTCCTTTAGAATGGACTGGTGGATCTCCTTGCAGTATAAGGGACTCTCATGAGTCTTCTCCAACACCACAGTTCAAAAGCATCGATTCTTCAGCGATCAGCTTTCTTCACAGTCCAACTCTCACTTCCATACATGACCACGGGAAAAACCATTGCCTTGACTAGACGGACCTTGGTTGGCAAAGTAATGTCTCTGCTTTTTAATATACTATCTAGGTTGGTCATAACTTTCCTTCCAAGGAGCAAGCGTCTTTTAATTTCATGGCTGCAATCAGCATCTGCAGTGATTTTGGAGGCCAAAAAAACAAAGTCTGACACTGTTTCCACTGTTTTTCCATCTATTTCCCATGAAGTGATGGGACCAGATGCCATCATCTTTGTTTTCTGAATGTTGAGCTTCAAGCCAACCTTTTAACTCTCCTCTTTCACTTTCGTCAAGAGGCTTTTGAGTTCCTCTTCACTTTCTGCCATAAGGGTAGTGTCATCTGCATATCTGAGGTTATTGATATTTCTCCCAGCAATCTTGATTCCAGCTTGTGCTTCTTCCAGCCCAGCGTTCCTCATGATGTACTCTGCATATAAGTTAAATAAGCAAGGTGACAATATACAACCTTGACGTACACCTTTTCCTATTTGGAACCAGTCTGTTGTTCCATGTCCAGTTCTAACTGTTGCTTCCTGACCTGCATACAGGTTTCTCAAGAGGCAGGTCAGGTGGTCTGGGATTCCCATCTCTTTCAGAATGTTCCACAGTTTATTGTGATCCACACAGTCAAAGGCTTTGGCATAGTCAATGAAGCAGAAATACATGTTTTTCTGAAACTCTCTTGCTTTCTCCATGATCCAGCGGATGTTGGCAATTTGATCTCTGGTGCCTCTGCCTTTTCTAAAACCTGTTTGAACATCTGGGAGTTCACGGTTTACATACTGCTGAAGCCTGGCTTGGAGAATTTTGAGCATGACTTTACTAGAGTGGGAGATGAGTGCAATTGTGCGGTAGTTTGAGCATTCTTTGGCATTGCCTTTCTTTGGGATTGGAATGAAGACTGACCTCTTCCAGTCCTGTGGCCAGCGCTGAGTTTTCCAAATCTGTTGGCATATTGAGTGCAGCACTTTCACAGCATCATCTTTCAAGACTTGAAATAGCTCAACTGGAATTCCATCACCTCCACTAGCTTTGTTAGTAGTGATGCTTTCTAAGGCCCACTTGACTTCACATTCTAAGATGTCTGGGTCTAGGTCAGTGATCACATTATCGTGACTATCTTGGTCGTGAAGATCTTTTTTGTACAGTTCTTCTGTGTATTCTATACCATTAACAGAATGACTCTCAACTTCCAGAAATTCTTATCAAGGAGAAGGCTAGTATTTAAATCTGCAAAAACAGCCACACCCTTGTTTATGCTGCTTTGTCTGGTTACCTCCCAATACCTTCATATGTCTTTTGTTAGAGATGGTGACTTGGGCCACCAGGGATCACTCAGTTTTCCTGGGTATCTCCAATGTATATAGGAGGTACACATGTTATTAAACTTGTTTTTCTCCTGACAATCTGTATTTTATTACAGATTATGTCTCAGTCACGACCCTAGAAGGGTATGGGGATAATTATTTTGCTTCCCTAACATCCTCTAATGCAGATGATATCTTTTTCTATTTTGGTTTGGTTAGAGTCCTCTAGTTATTGTACAAATAATTTATAGTAAAAAGTAACTGGAGTCAGACCTATGGATTTTAATAATTGTTTTCCCCTTCTAAAACTCATTATGATATCATATAGTAGCGATCAACCCAAAGGGAGATCTGGATCGTTATATATGGTCAACTAACACAGTCATTAAGATTATGGCATCTGGTCCCATCATTTCATGGGAAATAGATGGGGAAACAGTGGAAACAGTGGCAAACTTTATTTTGGGGGGCTCTAAAATCACTGCAGATGGTGACTGCAGCCATGAAATTAAAAGAGGCTTACTCCTTGGCAGAAAAGCAATGACTAACCTAAACAGCATATTAAAAAGCAGAGACATTACCTTGCTAACAAAGATCTGTCTAATCAAGGCTATGGTTTTTCCAGTAGTCATGTATGGATGTGAGAGTTGGACTCTAAAGAAAGTTGAGCACTGAAGAATTGATGCTTTTGAACTGTGGTGCTGGAGAATACTCTTGAGACTCCCTTGGACTGCAAGGAGATCCAACCAGTCCATTCTAAAGGAAATCAGTCCTGGGTGTTCATTGGAAGGACTGATGCTAAAGCTGAAACTCCAATACTTTGGGCACCTCATGCAAAGAGCTGACTCACTGGAAAAGAGTCTGATGCTAGGAAGAATTGGGGGTGGGAGGAGATGGAGACGACAGAGAATGAGATGGCTGGATGGCATCACCGACTCTGTGGACATGAGTTTGAGTGAACTCCGGGAGTTGGTGATGGACAGGGAGGCCTGGTGTGCTGTGATTCATGGGGTTGCAAAGAGTCGGACACAACTGAGCAACTGAACTGAACTGAATACAGTCATTTAACTTTTTCCATCAGTCATTAGCATGGACTCTAGATTTAGTGTACCTGCAGCTCAGTGCTGAAAAGTCTATGATTTTAGCCTGCACTTGACTTTTTAGGGATCCCGTTGTTTTGCTGAATACCCTGTTGAATGTGTGTATGAGTGTCAGTAGCTCAGACATATCCAAATCTTTTTGACCCCATAGACTGTAGCCCACCAGGTGCCTCTGTCCATGGGATTCTCTAGGCAAGAATAATGGAGTGGGTTGCCATGTCCTTCTCCAGGTGATCTTTCCAACCCAGGAATCAAACCCAGGTTTCCTGCATTGCAGGCAGATTCTTTACTGACTGAGCCACCAGGGAAGGCCTACTCCTTAAGCCAGATTTCTAAAAACTCTCAACAGATGGAGCGCAAAGTGTTAAGTAGCAAACTTTTTATTCACTGAATAAAAACTAGGTTTGTTTGACTTTTAAATTAGGAAGTGTTGTCAGCCTTAAAAACAAGAGCATTGTGAAATGTTTGGTAAAATAATAATTATTTTAATTCAGAAAAGACACAGCCTATAATTAAATGTTCTCCACTCAACATGTTCTTCTGTTGGCTTGCTTCTTAAAAATAAACAAGAAAAAGAAAAAGTGACTAAGGGGTTGAAGACCTTCCCAGAAACTACTGAGACAGAAACCTGGAGCCATTGACAGCATTGTCCCTCTGGGAAACTCTAAAACATACGGGCCCTTCTTCTCCCCACTGACTCATTGAATTCACATTGGGAAAATTTCCCAAAGTCACAGAATGAAAGATACTGCTGCTCTGTAAATATAATAGAGATGAGATATGTATTATATATGTGATCATTTAGCAGGGAGTAAGAATATGACCACAGTTTATTTTTAAACCAAATAAAATTTTCAAAATGGAATCTACTTAATATTAACATTGATTTTCACCCTTTTTGTCTTTTCTGTTTAAATAAACAATTTGGTGGAATGGGAACTACAGGAACTCGAATGAGGATACTGGGGTGTGACGATGAAGCAAATGTTGTGGAATCAGGTGCCGTCACACATCAATTCTGCCTCAAGCTCTTTCAGGTTAGTAAGAGACTAGTTCATTCACTACTTCATTCAAGAACTTTTTATTCAGTCCTTCACCACTGTCAGCCTTTCTTCTAGTCCTGTAGACAGTGAACAGGAAGTCTCCACCCTGCCCTCAAGCATCTAACATTTTATAAGAGAGAAGATGAAGTAGAAATAAAATGGCCAACAATAAAACAAGCCATTTCCAAATAGCATCGATCATAGTGAAGAACAGATAACAGGCCGGAAAGTGATAAAAAGTGATTCATGGTACCTGTTGCCTCAGTGACTGTGATAAAAGAGAAAGGATTGATCCTGGGTTATGTCTAGATGGGGAGACTTAGAATATTTCATGGAAAAAGCTCTATTTTATCTGTCCTTTGAATAATGAATTTTTCATGTAGAAACAGGGGATGATATAATCTCAAATGGAGAAAAATGGCAAAAGCAGTGTTGGATACAAAGAGGGAGCTGTTCTTATTTCAGGTGTGTAAAATAGAAAGTCTGGTGGCTTTACCTATTTCAGAAATGTCAGAGAAGTGAAATGCCAGTCCTTTCCATGGTCTTACAGATTTCAAATAGCCCATCTTTTTTCCACATTTATTATTGGTTATAATAAAAATCTCCTATCTGTTCTCACTGCCTTCAGCTGCTGAAATTATCTTTCCAAAACACTGCTTCCCAAATTATTTTGACCATAGCACTCTTTAAGAAAAACTTACTTTGTGATCTATTATAATACCCACATTTCACAAAGCAATACTTAACTTATACTACTTACACTGCATTTTAAAACTTTCTTTTCCATTCTACTTGATTCTACTTCACTAAAATAACTTGGTAGTCTGGGACATTTCATTGAATTTCATGATCCTCGTGGATTTGAAACCCCTGTGTATAGTCCCTAGCTGTAAAGCAGAAACGTTCATACAACTTCCCCTGCTTTCTGTGGCTCTTTGTTGTCTTCAGAATAAAGTCCAAAATTCTGGGTAGGGTGTGAGATTCTGATGATGAAGGTTTTGCCTTCCTTCTCCAGATCACCTCTCACTGGTTCCAGCCCCATCATTTCTCCTGCCACCATCTTAAATTTCTTATGGTTTCCCAATCCAGCTGCCTGGTACCTCTTCATGTACTGTTTTCTTCTCTCCATTGTCCAACCCTGATGCACCTTTCACCCTCAGATTATTTCTGAGCCTCCTGGATTATTTATACTATGCTTCAAGCCTGAAGTCACATGAAATTCTTGCCAAAATTATCTTCCATAGCTGCTGCTCTGAGCTTGGTCTCCAGCCCATATCCTCTCATAATTCTTTGGGTGTACTTGCAGGAAAGCCCTTAGATTATTGTGTTATACATTTGTTTCATTTTCTGTATATTCCTGTAGCCAAGACAGGGTTTGAATTTTTAATATCTGTATCTTTAATACATGAAGCCCAATAGATATTTGATTGATATTGGGTAAATGAATAAATGTTTCAATCAACAGGCAAATGAACATAATAAACTCTTCCTAAGGTACCTAATACCACCATATATTCATATAAATTTTTCTAGTTAGCTGTGAATCATGTAGAGATTTTGTTTCTCTTAGTGTTTTTCTGGTTTCCTGGGAGCTGACATTGCTCAGTTGTCTCTGACTGTTTGAGACCTTTTGAACTGTAGCCCATCAGGAATCTCTGTCCATGGGATCCAACAAGAAAGAATAATGGCTTGGGTTGCGTTTCTTCCTCCATGACATCTTCTCCACCCAAGGATGGAACCAGCATCTCCTGCATTGCAGGAAGATACTCAGGCACTTAACGAAAACTTTGCCAGTCTGTGTGTCTTCAGCTCAGTTCAGTCACTCAGTCGTGTTTGAATCTTTGCAACCCCATGGACTGCAGTACACCAGGCTTAGCCCTCTTCAATGCCAACTCCTGGAGCTTACTCAAACTCATCTCCATCGAGTCAGTGATGCCATCCAACCATCTCATCCTCTGTCAGCCCCTTCTCTTCCTGCTGTCAATCTTTCCCAGCATCAGGATCTTTTCTAGTGATTCAGTCCTTCGAATCAGGTGGCCAAAGTATTGGAGTTTCTTCTTCAGCATCAGTCCTTCCAGTGAACATCCAGGACTGATTTCCATAATGATTCAGTGATTTGATCTCCTTGCTGACCAAGGGTTACTCAAAAGTCTTCTCTAACACTAAAGTTCAAAAGCATCAACTCTTCTGTACTCAGCTATCTTTAGAGTCCAACTCTCACATCCATGCATGACTACCAGAAAAACCACTGCAGATGCTGATTGCAGCCATGAAATTAAAAGACACTTGCTCCTTGGAAGGAAAGTTATGACCAACCTTGATAGTATATTAAAAAGCAGAGACATTACTTTGCCAACCAAGGTCCGTCTAGTCAAGGCAATGGTTTTTCCCGTGGTCATGTATGGATGTGAGAGTTGGACTGTGAAGAAAGCTGATCGCCGAAGAATCGATGCTTTTGAACTGTGGTGTTGGAGAAGACTCTTGAGAGTCCCTTATACTGCAAGGAGATCCAACCAGTCTATTCTAAAGGAGATCAATCCTGGATGTTCATTGGAGGGACTGATACTAAAGCTGAAGCTGCAATACTTTGGCCACCTCATGCGACGAGTTGACTCACTGGAAAAGACTCTGATGCTGGGAAAGGTTGGGGGTGGGAGGAGAAGGGGACGACCGAGAATGAGATGGCTGGATGGCATCACCGACTCTGTGGACGTGGGTTTGAGTGTACTCCGGGAGTTGGTGATGGACAGGGAGGCCTGGCGTGCTGTGATTCATGGGGTCGTGGAGAGTCGGACACGACTGAGCGACTGAACTGAACTGAACTTAACTGAATAGATGGACCTTTGTTGGCAAAGTTACGCCTCTGTTTTTCATATGCTGTCTATGTTGATCATAGCTTTCCTTCCAAGGAGAAAGTGTCTTTTAATTTCATGGCTGAAGTCACCATCTGCAATGATTTTGGAGCCCAAAATATAAAGTCTCTCACTGTTTCCATTGTTTCCCCATCTTCTTGCCATGAAGTGATGGGACCAGATGTCATGATCTTAGTTTTCTGAATGTTGAGTTTTAAGCCTACTTTTTCACTCTCCTCTTTCACTTTCATCAAGAGGCTCTTAGACCCATGCAAAACTCAAGATCAAGCACTGAGCCTTTGGAGTGGGAACACCGACTTCAAGACCCTAGATTACCAGAGAACTAACCCTAAGGGGTATCAAATAGTGAGAACTCACACAAAGGAAACCACTGTAATTTGAGACCTGGCGTCACCCAACCAACAATAGCCCCCTCTGCAGGACACCTCATCTAAACAACAAACGAAACAAAAATACAAACCCAATCATCAGCAGACAGGATTACCACCTCACTCAGCATTGCACATCAGAGTAAAAACAAACGAACAAAAACTCAGCACAAATCTCACCCTATAAGAAGCTTACACAAACAACTGAACCAACCTTAGAAGGCAGAAACCAAAAGGAAGAAAGAATTCAACCTTGAAGCCTGGGAAAAGGAGACCTCAAACACCATAAGTTAAAAAAGAACAATAATGAAAAGACAGAGAAATAATACACAAATGAAGGAACAAACTAGAAACACAGAAGTCCAAATAAATGAAAACGAAATAAGCAAACAATCTGAAAAAGAATTCAGAATATTGAGTAAAGATGATCAAAAACCTTGGAAGCAAAATGAAGAAAATGCAAGACTGAATTAACAAAGACATAGAAGAATTAAAGAATAAACATGCAGAGACAAATGGCACAATTACTGAAATTAAAAATACTCTAGAAGAATCAATAGCACAATATCTGAAGCAGAAGAATGAATCAGTGAGCTGGAAGGTAAAATGGTTGAAATAACTTCTGAAAAGCAAAATAAAGTAAAAAGAATGAAAAGAACTGAGGATAGTCTCAGAGACCACTGAGACAATATCAAATACATCAACATTCGAATAATAGGGGTCCCAGAATGAGAAGAGAAAAAGAAAGGGTATGAGAAAGTTTTTGAAGAGATTATAGTTGAAAATTTCCCCAACATGGAAAAGGAAATAGTCAATCAAGTCCAAGAAGCGCTCCAAAGGGGCCCAGACAGGATAAACTCAAGGAGAAACACACCAAGACACATACTAATCAAACTAACAAAGACTGAGCTGGATGAAGTACAAGCTGGAATCAAGATTACTGGGAGAAATATCGATAACCTCAGATATGCAGATGACACCACCCTTATGGCAGAAAGTGAAGAAGAACTAAAGAACCTCTTGATGAAAGTGAAAGAGGAGAGTGAAAAGGTTGGCTTGAAGCTCAGCATTCAGAAAACTAAGATCATGGCATCCGGTCCCATCACTTCATGGGAAATAGAAGGGGAAACAGTGGAAACAGTGGCACACCTTATTTTGGGGGGCTCCAAAATCACTGCAGATGGTGACTGCAGCCATGAAATTAAAAGAGGCTTACTCCTTGGCAGAAAAGCAATGACTAACCTAAACAGCATATTAAAAAGCAGAGACATTACTTTGCTAACAAAGGTCTGTCTAATCAAGGCTATGGTTTTTCCAGTAGTCATGTATGGATGTGAGAGTTGGACTCTAAAGAAAGCTGAGCACCGAAGAATTGATGCTTTTGAACTGTGGTGCTGGAAAATACTCTTGAGAGTCCCTTGTACTGCAAGGAGATCCAACCAGTCCATCCTAAAGGAGATCAATCCTGGGTGTTCATTGGAAGGACTGATGTTGAAGCTGAAACTTCAAAACTTTGGCCACATGCAAAGATGCAAAGAGCTGACTCATTTGAAAAGACCCTGATGCTGGGAAAGATTGAGAGCAGAAGGAAAAGGGGCTGACAGAGAATGATATGGTTGTATGGCATCACTGACTCAATGGACATGAGTCAGAGTGAACCCCGGGAGTTGGTGATGGACAGGGAGGCCTGGCATGCTGCAGTCCATAGGGTCGCAAAGAGTCGGACATGACTGAGTGACTAAACTGAACTGAACTGAACAAAGACTAATCACAAAGAAAGACTATTAAAAGCAACAAGGGAAAAGCAACGAGCAACATACAAGGGAAATCCCATATGCTTAACAGCTGATCTTTCAGCAGAAACTCTGCTGGCCAGAAGGGAAAGGCAAGATATATTTAAATTACTGAAAGGGAAAAATCTACAACCATGATTACTGTACCTGAAAAGGATCTCATTCAAAATTGATGGAAAAATCAAAAGTTTTTCAGACAAGCAAAAGTTAAGAGAATTCAGTACCACCAAACCACCTTTACAATAAATGTTAAAGGGAATTATATAATCAAGAAATACAAGAGAAGAAAAAAGAGCAACAAAATCAAACCAAAACAACTAAGAAAATGACAATAGGAACATATATATCAATAATTACTTTAAATGTAAATGGATTAAATGCTCCAACCAAAAGACACAGACTGGCTGAATGGATACAAAAACAAGACCCATATATATGCTGTCTACAAGAAACCCACTTTAGACCTCAAGATACATATAGACTGAAAGTGAGAGGATAGAAAAATATATTCCATGCAAATGGGAAGCAAAAGAAAGCTGGAGTAGAAATCCTCATATCAGACAAAATAGACCTTAAAATAAAGAGCTAAGGAAGGACACTACATAATGATAAAGGGATCAATCCAGGAGGAAAACATAGCAATTGTAAATACCTATGTACCCAACATAGGAGCACCTCAATACATAAGACAAACACTAACAGACATAATAGGAGAAATTGACAGTAACACAATAATAGTAGGAAATTTTAACACCCCACTCACACCAATGGACAGATCATCAAAACAGAAGATTAATAAGGAAACACAAGTCTTAAATGATACATTAGATGAGATGGATCTCATTGATATCTTCAGGAGATTCCATTCAAAACCAGAAGAATGCACCTTATTCTCAAGTGCACATGGAACATTCTCCAGGATAGACCACATCTTGGGTCACAAATCAAACCTCAAAAAATTTAAGAAAATTGAAATCATATCAAGCATCTTTTCTGACCACAACACTATGAGACTAGATATCAATTACAGGAAAAAATACTGTAAGAAACACAAACACATGGAGATTAAACAACACATTTCTAAATAACCAACAGGTTACTGAAGAAATCAAAAGGGAAATCAAAAAATTTCTAGAAACAAATGACAATGGAAACATAACTGAAAACCCACGAGATACAGCAAAAGCAGTTCTAAGAGGGAAGTTTATAGCAATACAATCCTAGCTCAAGAAACAAGAAAAACACCAAATAGACAGCCTAAGTTTACACCTAATAGTACTGGAAAAAGAACAACAACAACAACAAAAATAGTAAAAGGAAAGAAATCATAAAGATCCAAGCAGAAATAAACAAAAAAGAAATGAAAGAAAAAAATAGTAAAGATTAATAAAACTAAAATCTTATTCTTTGAGAAGATAAACAAAATTGACAGACCTTTAGCCAGAGTCATCAGGAAAAAAAGAGACGAATCAAATCAACAAACTTAGAAATGAAAAAGGAGAGTTACAACAAACAATACAGAAATACAAAGGATTATAACAGACTATTATGAACATCTATTTTGCAATAAAATGGATAACCTGGAAGAAATGGACAGATTTTTAGAAAAGTGCAATCTTCCAAGACAACCAGGAAGAAATAGAAATTATGAACAACCCAATTACAACCACTGAAATTGAAGCTATGATCAACAATCTCCAAAAAAAAAAAAAAAAAGCCCAGGACCAGATGGCTTCACAGGAGAATTCTATCAAACATTTAGAGAAGAGATAACACCTATCCTTCTAAAAGTCTTTCAAAAAATTGCAGAGGCAGGAACACTTCCGAACTCATTCTACGAGGCCACCATAACTGTGAAACAAAAACCAGACAAAGACAACACACACACAAAAGAAAACTACAGGCCAATATCACTAATGTACATAGATGCAAAAATTCTCAGCAAAACTTTAGCAAACAGAATTCAGCAACACATCAAAAAGCTCATACACCATGATCAAGTTGGGTTTATTCCAGGAATGCAAGGATTCTTCAATATATGCAAATCAATCAATGTGACCATATTAACAAATTGAAAGCTAAAAACATATGATAATCTCAATAGATGCAGAAGAAACCTTTGACAAAATTCAGTACTGATTTATGATTAAAACTCTTCAAAAAATGGGCATAGAAGGAACCTATCTCAACACAGCAAAGGTCATATGTGATAAGCCTACAGCAAACATTATGCTCAATGGTGAGAAACTGAAAGCATTCCCCCTACGATCAGGAATAAGACAAGGGTGTCCACTTTCACCACTATTATTCAACATAGTTCTGGAAGTCTGAGCTACTGCAGAGAAGAAAAAGAAATAAAAAGAATCCACATCAGAAAAGAAGAAGTAAAGCTCTGTTTGCAGATGACATGATACTCTATATAGAAAACCCTAAAGATAGTATCAGAAAATTACTAGAGCTAATCAGTGAATTTAGAAAAGTTTCAGGACACAAAATCAATACACAGAAATCACTTGCTTTTCTATGTACTAACAATGAAAAATCAGAAAAAAGAAATTAAGGAATCAATCCCATTTACCACTGCAACAAAAAGAATTAAATATCTAGAAATAAACTTATCTAAGAAGACAAAAGAACTGTACACAGAGAATTATAAGACACTGATGAAAGAAATCAAAGATGACATAAACAGATGGAGAGATATTCCATGTTCCTGAGTAGGAAGAATCAATATTGTGAAAAGGACTATACTAACAAATGCAATCTACAGATTCAATGTGATCCCTATCAAATTACCAATAGCATTTTTCACAGAACTAGAACAAAGTTCACAATTCATATGGAAACACAAAAGACCAAGAATAGCCAAAGCAGTCTAGAGAAAGAAGAATGAAGCTGGAGGAATCACCCTTCCTGACTTCATGTTATACTACAAAGCTACAGTCATCAAGACAGTATGGTACTGGTACAAAAACAGAAATATTGACCAATGGAACAAGATAGAAAGCCCAGAAATAAACCCATGCACCTACAGGTACCTTACTTTTGACAAAGGAGTCAAGAATATTCAAGGAGCAAAGACAGACTCTTTAATAAATGGTGTTGGGAAAACTGGACAGCTGCATGTAAAAGAATGAAATTAGAACACTTCCTAACAACATACACAAAGGTAAACTCAAAATGGATTAAAGACCTAAATGTAAGACCAGAAACTATAAAACTCTTAGAGGAAAGCATAGGCAGAACACTCGATGACATAAATCAAAGCAAGATCCTCTAAGACCCACCTCCTAGAGAAATGTAAATAAAAACAAAAGTAAACAAGTGGGACCTGATTAAACTTAAAAGCTTTTGCACAGCAAAGGAAGGTAAAAAGACAACCCTCGGAATGGGAGAAAATAATAGCAAATGAAACAACTGACAAAGGATTAATTTCCAAAATATACAAGAAGCTTATACAACTCAATACCAGGAAAACAAACAACCCAATCAAAAAGTGGGTAAAAAACCTAATCAGACATTTCTCCAAAGAAGACGTACAGATGGCTAACAAGCACATGAAAAGATGCTCAACATTGCTCATTATTGTCGTTTAGTTGCTCAGTCATGTCTGACTCTTCACTACCCCAAGAACTCTAGCCTGCCAGGCTCTTTTGTTCATGGGATTCTCCAGGCTAGAATACTGGAGTGGGTTGCCATTTCCTTCTCCATCATTAGAGAAATGCATATCAAAACCACAATGAGATATCACCTCACAGTGGTCAGAATGGCCATCATCAAAACGTTTACAAACAATAAATGCTGGAGAGGGTGTGGAGAAAGGTAACACTCTTGCACTATTGATGGGAATGTAAATTGATACAGCCACTATGGAAGACAGTATGGAGATTCCTTTAAAAAGTAGGAATAAAACCACCATATGACCTAGCAATCCCATTCATAGGCATATACCCTGAGGAAACCAGGGTTGAAAAAGACACATGTATTCCACTGTTCATTGCAGAGCTATTTAGAATAACTAGAACATGGAAGCAACCTCGATGTCCATCAACAGATGAATGGATGAAGAAGTGTGGTACATATACACAATGGACTATTACTCAGTCATAAAAGGAACACATTTGAGTCAGTTCTGATGAGGTGGATAAACCTAGAACCTATTATATAGAGTGAAGTGAGTCAGAAAGTTCAGTTCAGTTCAGTCACTCAGTCATGTCTGACTCTTTGCGACCCCATGAATCGCAGCACCCCAGGCCTCCCTGTCCATCACCAACTCCTGGAGTCCACCCAAACCCATGTCCATTGAGTCGGTGATGCCATCCAACCATCTCATCCCCTGTCTTCCCCTTTTCCTCCTGCCCTCAATCTTTCCCAGCATCAGGGTCTTTTCAAATCAGTCAGTTCTTCGCATGAGGTGGCCAAAGTATTGGAGTTTCAGCTTCATCATCAGTCCTACCAATGAACACCCAGGACTGATCTCCTTTAGGATGGACTGTTTGGATCTCTTTGCAGTCCAAGGGACTCTCAAGAGTCTTCAACACCACAGTTCAAAAGAGAAAGTAAATATTGTATTTTAATACACATATACAGAATCTAGAAAAATGGTTCTGTGGCTCAGCTGGTAAAAAATCTGTCTGCAATGCTGGAGACCTGGGTTCGATCCCTGGGCTGGGAAGATCCCCTGGAGAAGGGAAAGGCTACCCACTCCAGTATTCTGGCCTGGAGAATTCCATATACTGCATGGGGCTGCAAAGAGTCTGACACGACTGAGCAACTTTCATTTCATTTTCAACGGAGAAACAGACATATGGACCTGGGGAGAGGGAAGGAGTGGGTGAGATGTATGGAAAGAGTAACATGGAAATTTACATTACCATATGTAAAAAAGATAGCCAATGTGAATTTGCTTTATGGCTCAGGAAATTCAAACAAGGGCTCTGTATCAACCTAGAGGGGTGAGATGGGGAGGAAAATGGGAGGGAGGTTCAAAAGGGAGAGGATATTTGTATAACTATGGATGATTCATGTTGAGGTTTGATAGAAAAAAAATTCTGTAAACTATTATCCTTCAATTAAAAAATTAAGAAAAAAAAAGAGGCTCTTTAGTTCTTTTTCACTTTCTACCATAATGGTGGTGTCATCTTCATATCTGAAGTTATTGGTATTTCTCCTGGTAATCTTGACTCCAACTTCTGCTTCATCCAGCCCAGCATTTTACATAATATACTCTGCATATTAATTAAATAAGCAGGGTAACAATATTCAGCCTTGATGTACTCCTGTGCATCTTAGCTGAGTACAATATTTGATTCTATGTTGTTGATAAAGTTCTAGAAGCATTTATTTCCTAATAATCTTAGAGATTGGAAATTCTATGTTGTCTCCTACTGTGTTAAATAATGGAGAAAGTTAAGTGGAATATCTTGTTTAGAATACCTTAGAAGATTTACATATCAATGACAATTATAAGAAAAGTATAATTTTCAAGTCATTAATACAGCTAAGAGTTAGGCTTTTTTTCTGCACATTCAGTGATTGATAGGATGCATCCTGTAGTATTTTTGAGTGGGCAGTTCTGAAATAAGGAAGGCTGTGTAACAGTAGGGCATGTGGTTTAACAGATTTCAGAATCTGGAAAACACAACTGTTTAATTTTTCTAAATGTGGCTAAAAATTACACATAATTTTACATAAGTATACATAAAAATACAAGTCACTGCTTTCTCAGAAAACAAGACAATGCAAAATAGCACCCTTATTTTCAGGTGTGCATGATCATCCATACTAATATGTCTAATTAATAGATGAAACTGTGGCATTCTTTTATTATGAACTCAGTGAGAATTCCTTTAGTGAATTTCCTGGGTGAAGAGTTTGATAAAATAGTGGTGAGACACAGTCTAATTTCCTTACAAATGACAAAAAACAAAGGAATTTGACTGTCTGTCCTTTGAGTTTGGCTTACTTGGGAATATTAAAAAAATATATAGTCATAATTTGCAAAAGATACCACTCTTGTCTCTGTAGAAGAGAAAGAAAGAAAATTCTGGGAATGAAAATGACTTTAAGATGAGCCTTCATTTTTGCTCATCAAAGCTGCTGGAAACAGTAATACCTCCTCATCATTCACCTGGCAGCAGAGAGATAATGCCCTTTGACCCTGGGATCCTTGCCCTTTCTGCAGCAAATGACTAAGTAGAGCCTCAGCAACCATGAAAGGAAAAGACAAGGCGAGTGTGAATGGGGAGGGAAAAATGGGGAAAAGTGTTATATTCTCTTATGTCACATTTCCTAGTCTCTACTCCTCTCCTAAAAAGAGAAAAGAAAAATCACCCCAGTATGTGAGACTTCACAATTCTAGGTTTTTCTTTTCTCAAAAGTATATTTGTGAATCTTTTCAGTTTAAAAACTATAGCATCAATAAAAAACTTCATTAGCTTTAAATTCACAGATACAGACCCAATGTGTCCCTGCTCAAATAGTGTAGGGAAATGCCAGTAGATTTGAGTTTTCCTGTTGCTTCTTTTCCCAAGAGGATGAAGTCACATCTCCAGCATCATCAAGACCACTCTTAGAAATCTGCTGCTATTTCTCCTAGGAAAACTCAGAGATTTTTTTTTTTTTTTTTTACACAGTGGATTGTGGTGAATTTGTAAGGTGTTGTGTTCTGCTCCGTCCCCTCTTTCAAAAACTCACAGCCAGTAATGGGTTGATATAGGAGAACAAAGGCCTGACCATCTTGGCCAAGTCTGCTGAGCCATTCAAGCTCCCTGACTATCTGGGAGGTCAGTCAAGGCTATCACAGGGGCTACCTTGGGACTGATTTCCCCTCTGGCTACATTCCTTTCACTCCCCTACTTTTCACAGTATCTATTCTCAAAGGCCTTTTCAAACAATCCAATTTGCAGCATGGAAGCACAAATGTTCAGTGGATGGTGAAAATATGGCAAACGGTGACAGAATTTTCTCAGTTGAATATAAACGCACTTTCTATTAGCTGATAAACTGTTAAGACATTTTATCAGTTTACCCTTAGATAGCAGTGAGAGTTTGAATTGTGTGTACAGATCTTTTCATATAGTTTGATGCTATAAAACCAAACAGAAGCCATTCAGTTGGGAATCAGGATGATGCTATGGTTCAGTACATGGGGGTCCTCATAACTTACCATCTACTTGACCTTGGGTGAGTTGGTCAACTTCTTTAAAACTAAGTGTGCTCACTAATGAACTACCTATACAAAGAGTTTTTGTGAGGACTTAAAACAACATGAACACATATAAAGTGCTCAGCACACTGTACAGTATAACATTAGCATTCAATGAGTGTTCTCTCATAAACCTACTCAGTGACACAGAGTAAAACCTAAAGTCCCCAGTGTCTACAAGGGCTTACATGACTTGGTCTCCTTTTGCTTTATCCAACCTCTTTTTTCTTACCACTTTCCCCTTACTTGCCGTTTCTACCACACACTGGACTCCGCTGTTCTGAAACATCTCACTAGCACAACTCTCCCTTATGATTTTACATTAGTTGTCCCTTCGCTTGGAATGGCTCTTCCTCACATCTTTTCCAGATTCTTGCTCAAATGTCCCTTTTCCATGAGATATAGCTTGACTGTTCTATTTTAAAATCGCAACCGGCCCCCATGTTCTACCCTCAAAATCTGATACCCTTCACCCAGCTCTACAGTTTCATTTTCTCTTTGCATACACGCACTCCCTAACTTTGTGAAACAAGCTGTAAAGCTAACACAAGAGGAAATAAAGTACTTTTACTAAAATGTATGTATATAATTTATATGTGTATACATATGCACACTCATACACATATATGTATGTATGCACACATAATTATATATGTTATATTTATCTTTAGTGTGTATATATACACATGTATATTTCTGTTTTAATCTATGAAAGTGGGAGTCTGCTTGTTTTATATACTGTACCATTCCAACCATCTAAAAGAGAGGTATATAATTAGTGGTCAATAATAATTTATTAAATAAAAGTCTAGTAAGTGGGACCATGAGACATACTTACAGTGTATATTGAACTGATTATTAACAAACTAGGGATTTTTCAACTAGGTGAATTTTCCAAAACTTGTATTTCAAACTCTCTTTGCAGTAGGCATGATGCTAGCTGAAGGGAATATGGAAACCAAAAAGGTGCATTTCTTGCACTTAAAAACCTTGTGGTGGAGTACCCTGTGCTGCACAACCAGGAAGATGTTCTCTGTTGCCCTCAGCTGTCAGTCTAATCTAGGAATAACATTTCCTGAAGGAAGTAGCATTGTCCAAGGCCATGTATACTTCCTAGGGAAAGCCTGCATTCCATGACTGGCCAAGGAGGGAATATAAAGCCCAGGTTTCCTTGACCAGCTCAGGTCAACCATGAAGAATCATCCCAGTGCCCAAGATCCTGATGAAAGTGATTGAGATCCTCATTGTGGCCCATCAAAGCCCAACTCCTCCCTCTACTCAGTCTTATTCCTGTACTCTTCCCCGGGTGTACGAACTAAAATCTTCCCCAACAAGCTTTCTTTCATTTGAGAATCTGCCTAGTCTCAGCTCCCAAGAAACCCAAGCTGGTAGATTGATACTATGTTCATTTTTCTATTGCTGTTAGCAAATCACCACAAATATAAACAGCTCAAAACAAGGCAAATCAATACTCTTCTGCACAATAAAAGTCTAGTATATGTCAGCTTGGTCCTCCACTCAGGGTTTTCTAAGGCTGATATCAAAGTGCTGACCTCATATCCTCATCTACAGGCTTTTCTAGGGAGGATATCCATTTACAAACTTTCTCAGGTTGCTGCCAGAGTTCATTTCCCTGTGGTTGCAAGGTTCCTCTGTCTTGCTAGCTGTCCTTCAGCTTATAAAGACCTCTTGTCCCATGGCCTTCTCTATCAGTCCTCTCATGTTCTCACTTAGAATCTCTGACTTAAGAAAGGTTTTAGTTCTTTTAAGGGCTTCTCTGATGAAGTAAAATCCATCCAAGAAATCTCCTTCTTAATTAACCCAAAGCCATCTTCAGTTCAGTTGCTCAATCGTGTCCGACTCTTTGCGACCCCATGAATCACAGCACGCCAGGCCTCCCTGTCCATCACCAACTCCCGGAGTTCACCCAAACTCATGTCCATCGAGTCGGTGATGCCATCCAGCCATCTCATTCTCTGCAGTCCCCTTCTCCTCCCGCCCCGAATCCTTCCCAGCATCAGAGTCTTTTCCAGTGAATCAACTCATTGCATGAGGTGGCCAAAGTATTGGAGTTTCAGCATTAGCATCAGTCCTTCCAATGAACACCCAGGATTGATCTCCTTCAGAATGGACTGGTTGGATCTCTTTGCAGTCCAAGGGACTCTCAAGAGTCTTCTCCAGCACCACAGTTCAAAAGCATCAAAGTCATCTTACTATAACCTAACCACTGAGAGCAACAGCCATCATAGTCTCAGATCTCATCCATGTTCAAAAGGAGAAGGTTATATACCAGGAAACAGGAATCTTGGTAGCCATCTGAGAATTCTGTCCAACAGACACATGCTAGGGGAAGAGAGAGAGAGATACAAATAATTAGAGTGTGGTCTTGACTCTATTTGAGAAAAAAAAAAATATATAGTACAGAGGTAGCACAGAGGTTCACTGAAAATCAAGAAGTTGCCTCCATAAAGAAAGATGGCAATTGATTAAAAAAGTGAAGGCAAGAGAAGAATTCCAGGCAAGAGAGTTACATATTATGAAATGTACAAAAAAATGAAGGCCTCAAGTGGCTTCAAATTTAATTGTCAGGTAATTCCATAAATTGTCTATTCTCACCCTCCTTATTTAGCTTATAGGCAGAGTATGTCATGGGAAATGCCTGGCTGGATGAAGCACAAGCTGAAATCAAGATTGCCAGGAGAAATATCTATAACCTCAGATACACAGATCACACCACCCTTATGGCAGAAAGCAAAGATGAGTTAAACAGCCTCTTGATGAAAGTGAAAGAGGAGAGTGAAAAAGTTGGCTTAAAGCTCAACATTCAGAAGACTAAGATCATGGCATCTGGTCCCATCACTTAATGGCAAATAGATGGGGAAACAATGGAAACAGTGAGAGATTTTATTACGGGGGGGCTCCAAAATCACTTCAGATGGTGACTGCAGGCATGAAATTAAAAGACACTTGCTCTTGGCAGAAAAGCAATGACCAACCTAGATAGCATATTAAAAATTAGAGACATTCCTTTTCCAAGAAAGGTCCATCTAGTCAAAGCTATGGTTTTTCCAGTGGTCATGTAGAGATGTAGAGTTGAACTGTAAAAAAAGCTGAGCACTGAAGATTAAAAGACTCTTACCCCTTGGAAGGAAAGTTGTGACCAACCTAGATAGCATATTAAAAAGCAGAGACATTACTTTGCCAACAAAGGCCTGTCTAGTCAAGGCTATGGTTTTTCCTATAGTCATGTAAGGATGTGAGAGTAGGACTACAAAGAAAGCTGAGCACAGAAGAATTGATGCTTTTGAACTGTGGTGCTGGAGAAGACTCTTGAGAGTCCCTTGGACTGCAAGGAGATCCAACCAGTCCATCCTAAAGGAGATCAGTCCTGAGTCTTCATTGGAAGGTCTGATGTTGAAGCTGAAACTCCAATATTTTGGCTACCTGATGCGAAGAGCTGACTTATTTGAAATTACCCTGATGCTGGGATAGATTGAAGGTGGGAGGAGAAGGGGATGACAGAGGATGAGATGGTTAGATGGCATCACCGACTCAATGGACAAGAGTTTGAGCAAGCTCTGGGGGTTGGTGATGGACAGGGAGGCCCGGCATGCTGCAGTCCCTGGGGTTGCAAAGAGTCAGACACAACTGAACTAAACTGACCTGAATTCTTTAAAAAATAGATCAGACTTTTAACCAACAAATGTGACCCAAACAATATGAATTTACAGATGGGTATTAATTACTAGGGAACCCAGAAGTCAGAGGAAAATAATTCTTTAAACTTAAACATAGAGAAGATTTGTGTAATGGTGAATTATAAGAATAGGCTTTGCATTTCAGAATGAGAAAATAACATGAGCAAATTCAGGAGATAAAAGAATTTCAAATCTAGAAGACAAAGATGACAGAATTGAATGAAGGTTGGACCATATCCTAGAATAGTCTGAACATCAGACAGAGGAGCTAATATTGGATGGAAGAATATATAGGGAACTATTGTAAATTCTTTAAAGGGAAGTTATAGGATGAAAAACTGCATTTGCACAATTATTCTGGTGGTGATAGATAGTCATTCAGCAACTGCTGGATTTTGGAATCATCTAACTTCACATGTTTTAAAAAATTTTTAAACTCTTATACTAGTTTGTTATGCTGGAGTCTCTTCCCAGCTATACATCACTGCCACAATGCTTGTGATTTATTGCTATTACTATATTCCTTTCATCATTTCAAGGGGATTTTTGGATGAGGAAAAGGTAAACACATATGTTTAGACAGGCTTCTTGAGCCATAAGCTATATTTTTTACACAGTTAACGTTATTTTCTTTATGTACTTTTTACCATTTCACATTTTAACTTAAGCATTTCCTATTGCACTTTTTAAAAATTTCCATAAACGTGTTTTTGATAATTGCATGACATTTAATAATATAGCTATATTAAAATTAATTTCCTTTTCATGGAATATTTAAGTTGCTTTATCTATCTATTAATTTACTTACTTGCTTCAGTTCAGTTCAGTCGTTCAATCGTGTCCGACTCTCCGCGACCCCATGAATCACAGCACGCCAGGCCTCCCTGTCCATCACCAACTCCCGGAGTACACTCAAACTCATGTCCACAGAGTCGCTGATGCCATCCAGCCATCTCATTCTCTGTCGTCCCCTTCTCCTCCCGCCCCCAAACTTTCCTAGCATCAGAGTCTTTTCCAGTGAGTAAACTCGTCGCATGAGGTGCCCAAAGTATTGCAGTTTCAGTTTTATCATCAGTCTTTTCAATGAGCACCCAGGATTGATCTCCTTTAGAATGGACTGGTTGGATCTCCTTGCAGTCCAAGGGACTCTCAAGAGTCTTCTCCAGCACCACAGTTCAAAAGCATCAATTCTTCGGCGATCAGCTTTCTTCACAGTCCAACTCTCACATCCATACATGACCACGGGAAAAACCATAGCCTTGACTAGACAGACCTTTGTTGGCAAAGTAATGTCTCTGCTTTTTAATATACTATCAAGGTTGGTCATAACTTTCCTTCCAAGGAGTAAGTGTCTTTTAATTTCATGGCTGCAATCAGCATCTGCAGTGATTTTGGAGCCCAAAAAAATTAAGTCTGACACTGTTTCCACTGTTTTTCCATCTATTTCCCATGAAGTGATGGGACCAGACGCCATGATCTTTGTTTTCTGAATGTTGAGCTTCTAGCCAACCTTTTCACTCTCCTCTTTCACTTTCATCAAGAGGCTTTTGAGTTCCTCTTCACCTTCTGCCATAAGGGTAGTGTCATCTGCATATCTGAGGTTATTGATATTTCTCCCGGCAATCTTAATTCCAGCTTGTGCTTCTATATAAAATTGCAATTCAAATGAAACTATCGCAGAAACTCTTCCCATTATAAAATAAATTTTACTAAAAGTCACCTGCAAACATTTACTTGGAAACAGTTTGCAAAACTATTTTTTGAACTTGAAATTTATAAACAAAGAAGAGACAAAGATGAGAGCAGAGCTTAGTAAGATCTTGGCACCACCTCCACTTCTGGAAGATCACCATGGAAAGAAGAAATTTCTGACAAATCCTGAGAACTATGACTACCAATTTGGAGAGGAATAAACTGAAGAGGTAAAAAAAAAAAAAGTCGCAGAAAACTGTTTTTCTTAATACTATGAAACCTTTCTATTTGGCTTAGTATCTCATCAAAAATAGGGAAAATGAGATTTTTTTTCCAGAGCCCCTTACTGGACTGAAGGAAAGTAGCAAAGTTCAGGTCATAACCTTACTGCACACACTCATAGACTCACACACACACACTCATACATATACATGCACACTCCCAGGTATATATTTAGTATCATGGTGCAGACATTTAGTGAAACTTAGATGAACAAAAACCCAGTTCTCTAATGAATGAGGATTAAGTCACAGCCATGTTCGCCCTCTCCTGCGTGTACTGCAACTACCTAGTGTATTTATAATAAAAATGCATGGGATGAATATGAATTATAGCTCAGAATGAAAACAAATGCACGAAATTCAAAAAGGAGAATGAAAGGAACATGTGTTATTCAGTTTTTCAGTTATGTCCAACTGTTTGCAGCCCCATGGACTTTAGCACGCCAGGTTTTCCTGTCTTTCACTATCTTCCAGAGTTTGTTCAAACTCATGTCCATTGAGTTGATAATGCCATCCAACCATCTCATCCTCTGTCACCCACTTCTCCCCCTGCCCTCAATCTTTCCCAACATCAGGGTCTTTTCCAATGAGTGGGCTCTTCATATGAGGTGGCCAAATTATTGGAGCTTCAGCTTCAGCATCAGTCCTTCCAGTGAATATTCAAGGTTGATTTCCTTTAGGATTGACTGATTGATCTCCTTGCTGTTCAAAAGACTCTAAAGAGTCTTCTCTAGCACCACAGTTTGAAAGTATCAATTCCTCGACATTGTAGGCAGATTCTTTGCAATCTGAGCCACCAGGGAAGCTGAAAGAAACATAAGATACAAAAATAAAGGACAAACTCAGTCTAGATGAAAGCATCATATAGTGAATTAAAAAAACTTTCTTGTCCCCGACTTTAGGGGAAATGCTTTCAGTTTTTCACCATTGAGGATAATGTTTGTTGTGGGTTTGTCATACATAGCTTTTATTATGTTGAGGTATGTCCCATCTATTCCCACTTTCTGGAGAGTTTTTATCATAAATGGATGTTGAATTTTGTCGAAGGCTTGCATCTATTGAGATAATCATATGATTTTTATTTTTCAATTTGTTAATGTGGTGTATTACGTTGATTGATTTGCGGATATTGAAGAATCCTTGCATTCCTGGGATAAAGCCCACTTGGTCATGATGTATGATCTTCTTAATGTGTTGTTGGATTCTGATTGCTAGAATTTTGTTAAGGATTTTTGCATCTATGTTCATCAGTGATATTGGCCTGTAGTTTTCTTTTTTTGTGGGGTCTTTACCAGGTTTTGGGATTAGGGTGATGGTGGCCTCATAGAATGAGTTTGGAAGTTTCCCTTCCTCAGCAATTTTCTGGAAGAGTTTGAGGAGAATAGGTGTTAGCTCTTCTCTAAATTTTTGGTAGAATTCAGCTGTGAAGCCGTCTGGACCTGGGCTTTTGTTTACTGGAAGATTTCTGATTACATCCTCTAGTTCCGTGCTTGTGGTGGGTCTGTTCAGATTTTCTATTTCTTCCTGGTTCAGTTTTGGAAAGTTGTACTTTTCTAGGAATTTGTCCATTTCTTCCAGGTTATTCATTTTATTGCCATATAATTTCTGATAGTATTCTCTAATAATCCTTTGTATTTCTGTGTTGTCAGTTGTGATCTCTCCATTTTCATTTCTAATTTTATTGATTTGGTTCTTCTCCCTTTGTTTCTTGATAAGTCTGTCTAGTGGTTTGTCAATTTTATTTACTTTCTCAAAGAACCAGCTTTTGGCTTTTTTGATTTTTGCTATGGTCTCTTTTGTTTCTTTTGCATTTATCTCTGCCCTAATTTTTACGATTTCTTTCCTTCTACTGACCCTGGGTTTCTTCATTTATTCCTTTTCTAGTTGCTTTAGATGTAGAGTTAGGTTATTTAGTTGACTTTTTTCTTGTTTCTTGAGGTGTGCCTGTATTGCTATGAACTTCCCCCTTAGCACTGCTTTTACAAGACAAGGGTGCCCACTCTCACCACTACTATTCAACATAGTTCTGGAAGTTTTGGCCACAGCAATCAGAGCAAAAAAAGACATAAAAGGAATCCAAATTGGAAAAGAAGAAGTAAAACTTTCACTGTTCGCTGATGACATGATCCTCTACACAGAAAACCCTAGAGACTCTACCAGAAAACTACTAGAGCTAATCAATGATTACAGTAACGTTGCAGGATATAAAATCAACACACAGAAATCCCTTGCATTCCTATACACTAATAATGAGAAAATAGAAAGAGAAATTAAGGAAACTATTCCATTCACTGCTGCAACGAAAAGAATTAAATACTTAGGAATATATCTACCTAAGGAAACAAAAGACTTGTACATAGAAAACTATAAAACACTAGTGAAAGTAATCAAAGAGGACACTAATAGATGGAGAAATATACCATGTTCATGGATTGGAAGAATAAATATTGTAAAAATGAGTATACTACCCAAAGTAATTTATACATTCAATGCAATCCCTATCAAGCTACCAACAATATTTTTCACAGAACTAGAACAAATAATCTCACAATTTGTATGGAAATACAGAAAACCTCGAATAGCCAAAGCAATATTGAGGAAGAAGAATGGCACTGGGGGAATTAACCTGCCGGACTTCAGGCTCTACTACAAAGCCACAGTCATCAAGACAGTATGGTACTGGCATAAAGACAGAAATATAGATCAATGGAACAAAATAGAAAGCCCAGAGATAAATCCACACACCTATGGACACCTCATCTTTGACAAAGGAGGCAAGAATATAAAATGGAGAAAAGACAGTCTCTTTAACAAGTGGTGCTGGGAAAACTGGCCAGCCACTTGTAAAAGAATGAAACTAGAACACTTCCTAACACCATACACCAAAATAAACTCAAAATGGATTAAAGAGCTAAATGTAAGCCCAGAAACTATAAAACTCCTAGAGGAGAACATAGGCAAAACACTCTCTGACATAAATCACAGCAGGATCCTCCATGACCCACCTCCCAGAATATTAGAAATAAAAGCAAAAATAAACAAATGGGACCTAATTAAAATCAAAAGCTTCTGCACAGCAAAGGAAACTATAAGTAAGGTGAAAAGACAGCCTTCAGAATGGGAAAAAAATAATAGCAAATGAAGCAACTGATAAAGGATTAATCTCCAAAATATACAAGCAGCTCCTGCAGCTCAATTCCAGAAAAATAAATGACCCAATCAAAACATGGGCCAAAGAACTAAACAGACATTTCTCCAAAGAAGACATAAAGATGGCTAACAAACACATGAAAAAATGCTCAACATCCCTTATAATCAGAGAAATGCAAATCAAAACCACAATGAGATACCATTTCACACCAGTCAGAATGGCTGCTATCCAAAAGTCCACATGCAATAAATGCTGGAGAGGATGTGGAGAGAAAGGAACCCTCTTACACTGTTGGTGGGAATGCAAACTAGTACAGCCACTATGGAGAACAGTGTGGAGATTCCTCAAAAAACTGGAAATAGAACTGCCATATGATTCAGCAATTGCACTCCTGGGCATACACACCGAGGAAACCAGAATTGAAAGAGACACATGTAGTCCAATGTTCATTGCAGCACTGTTTACAATAGCCAGGACATGGAAGCAACCTAGATATCCATCTGCAGACGAATGGATAAGAAAGCTTTGGTACATATACACAATGGAGTATTATTCAGCTATTAAAAAGAATATATTTGAATCAGTTCTAATGAGGTGGATGAAACTGGAGCCTATTATACAGAGTGAAGTAAGCCAGAAAGAAAAACACCAATACAGTATACTAATGCATATATATGGAATTTAGAAAGATGCAAATGATAACCCTGTATACGAGACAGCAAAAGAGACACAGATGTATAGAACAGTCTTTGGGACTCTGTGGGAGAGGGTGAGGGTGGGATGATTTGGGAGAATGGCATTGAAACACGTATGTTGTCATTTGTGAAACGAATCACTAGTTCAGGGTTGATGCATGTTATAGGTTACTCGGGGTTGGCGTGCGGGGATGACGCAGAGGGAGGATAAAGGGAGGAGGGAGGTGGGAGGGGGGTTCAGAAGGGGGAACTTATGTAAACCCGGGGCGAATTCATGTCAGATGTATGGCAAAAGCAACCAATATAATATTGTAAAATAATTTGCCTCCAATAAAAAATAATTACTTAAATAAAAAAAAAACTTTCGAAGTAAGGCTTTAAGCTAGAAATAAACTTTATAAAAGTAATTAAATAGAATAAGATCTGAAATATAGAATAAGGAATAATACTGTCTGCTCTGGCCTTGTATTATTGAATTATGTCTGCTGTTCTGCTTTTCTCATTACCCACGATACACCATGCATAAGCCAACAAGAAACAAACATGTACAAACGTACATAACATAAGCAAAAGAGAAAAGAAAATCTTTCTTCAAAATATGTCAAAAAAACAAAAGTCTGAGCGTGTACACTCTTGATTAAATTGCATCCTACAATTATTGTCAGAGTATCTACATTTGGAATAGTGACTTTTGAGTTTTCTTTGAGTATAGTAGTATTTTACTTCTTTTTCTGCCTAAAGGGTACTTTCTGTGGGTCTCCTACAGCAAAATACCAAGATGAATGTTAAAGACTCTGCCTCCACAAAAATGAGACTGCTTGTAGTTATAGTCGGTGACTTTTCCATATTCAATCCACTGAAGTTTTAGGATACACAGAGCCAAATTTTATCCGTGGCTCCCTGTGACAGCATCATTATATAATTCTAGAGCAATGTTATGAATTAGATGTTAATACTCCATTATCTTTGATGAAACTAATATGCCAAAAGGTTAAGCAACTTGCTCATACATAGCAAATTTATAGATCTAAGACCTGAAATTGGGCTTCCCTGGTGGCTCAGAAGTTAAAGCGTCTGCCTCCAATGCGGGAGACCCGGGTTCGATCCCTGGGTCGGGAAGATCCCCTGGAGAAGGAAACGGTAACCCACTCAAGTATTCTTGCCTGGAGAATCCCATGGATGGAGAAGCCTGGTAGGATACAGTTCATGGGGTCGCAAAGAGTCGGACACGACTGAGCAACGAAACGGAAGACCTGAAATTAAGTCTAACACCCCAGTCCATGTTCTTTCTAATCAACAAAGTTAACTTGATTTGCTTTCCTCTCCTGGTTTTCTGATTCTACTCAGACTGATTTCAGGTTCACACTCCTGTCAGTGGTGATTGCTCTCAGGCGGCTCACATCTGTCCTGATGATATGATGTGTAACCATCAGCCCAACACATAGGAGGACTGAGCACGTGAAAAAATCACATGAAGCATGTTGCAGAGCCACCAAGAGTGTTTCCATATTTACTCCTAGAATTCCCTCTGTAATTCTTCTGGATTTTCCATCCTTTGTCCTCCTTTAAAAGGGGAGAGGTTATAATAAGTTAATAGAAGTACTCTTTGCAAGTTTCATTAATGGCTTTACATTTAATGGCATAGCTTCTAGAGCCAAATGGCCTGGTTTGCATCCATAAGACAGAGCCTTAAAGGAGGTCTTGGTTTAGACACCAGTTTTAAAATACTGGCTTTTAAAACACATCTCCCCATTTTCTCTTGTATTTAATTTTTGAGACTTAATAAACAAAACATATTTTGATGACCTTAATATCTTTGGGTCTCTGTTCAGGGATTTTAAAAAACTAAACTTGTATTATAGGTTATTATAGAAACTATAACCATTGTCTCATTATAGAAAACAATAATGGGACAATAATAATAATGAGACAGGCCTAGGTTTGTGCCTTGTATACTTTATCATTTGCTATGAACTTGAGTTTCCTCATGTACAGAAAAGAAGACTACATTAAATGTGTTCCCTAAAAATTAATTCCCTGGTCATCCAGTGGTTAAGACTCTACACTTCCAATGCAAGAGTGTGGGTTCAATCCCTGGTCAGGGAACTAATATCCCACAGATTGTGTAGTGCAGCCTAAAAATAAACCAACACAATTCTCTAAATCAATTATCCTTCAGTTAAAAAATAAATGCATTTAAAATTAAAAAAAATAAAAGTAACAATGAGGTTATTCTCAGAAATTATATTTAAAAAGTAATAATAATTAAATTATTTAATGCATTTTACAATGCTAAATGTTAGTTTTCCCTCTCTTTGTGCCTAAATTTCATGGCAGAATCTTATACAAATTTCAGAGCTCCTAGCAAATGGGCCAACAAGAAATTGGTGTTTCTCATTGCTCTTTCTGTATTTCAGAATCATTTATTTTCTCCTATTTCTAAACTATGGATTAGATGAATCAACAGTATCTTTCTCTTTGCCTGTCTCCTATTTGGAAGCAAGTTACAAATAACAAGTCATTCTAATATATTGTGTCCAAATGTCTGATCTATGCTGGATATTTGCTACAAATTTTGAAATTCCTAGCATGCCTTAAAGGCAGCGGGGCAAGCCATCGGAAACCTATTTGCAGGAGAAAACAAAACTCACCTAGAAAATAACTCAGCCAATGGGAATACAGACCTGACTATGGGTCTGGATTAGTGGGGAAACAATGTACAAAAGGATACCTGTTAAACAGATTGATTTGGTCCCAGCTTCTACAGACCACGACCAGAGTTCAGATCCCTATAGAGAGAGGAACACAGTGAAGCTCTGTGGTAAGTGTAAAGGCCTTTTGTTGCAAAACTTTATAAAGCTCTGAGAACATATAACCTATAAGGGAAAAGAAACTGAAAAAAAAAAAATTAAGAAAACAGATATATAGTAAGTCCCCTATATATGACCAAGTTCCATTCTGAGGGCATGCTTATAAGTCCAATTTGTTCACAAGTTCAACAAAGTTAACTTAGGTTCCCAATTAACACAGTTGGCTATATAGTACTGTAATAGGTTCATGATAATTTTCTCATAAATAATACAGAAAAAGCAAACACAAAAAATAAAAAAACTATTTTTAATCTTACAGTACAGTACCTTGACAAGTACAGTAGTACAGTACCTTGAAAAGTACACTCATTCAGCCCAACAGCTGGCACAAAGTGAATAGGTAAGAAGAGTTACTAAGAAGAGGGAGAGAAGGTGGGAGACGGTAGCGCTGAAGGATCATCAGCAGTAGAAGACGGGAGTGGGGGGCAGGCTGCAATTTCATTCATGCCTGACGTTGATGGCAGAGATTCTGATGGATTCAATTCTATCTACCCTCTTAAAAAAATATAGTGACGTCTGGGTGGTAGTTCTTTCTTTCTCATCATAGATGACATGGTAGCACTGGATTGCCTTCTGAATGGTTATCGCAACTTCTGTATACCATTCAGATCCTGTGCCACAAAAACTAACAGTGCCTCCTCAAGTAAAGAAAATCTCATTGCCATCTCCTGCATTGTAAATCTTCAGTTACTTCAGTTACTTTCTCTCATTGTCCTTTCTCTGGGCCTCCAGTTCCATTAAGTCTTCATTAGTAACCTCCTCCTATTGCACAGCTAGGAGTTCAGTGTTATAAGAACAAGCAATGTCTACCATCCTTTTGCCTCATTCTACTCCCTCAATTATTTTCACTTTTGTTTCCACTGTTATTGCTTGGAGCTTCTTAGCAGTACCAGCTGCATCACCACTGCTTTTATTCTTGCTTCTGGACATCCTGGGCTTGAAGTAAGGATACTGTACTACAGTACTCTAGATAGGACTGTACAGTAAAGTATACAGAAAAGTATAGCTGCTTTTAGAGGATATACACACAGGACAAGTTATGCCAAATTCATGAACTAACTTACATGATTGGACATGCAAATGCATATTCACATCTTTGAAAATCCCTAGCTTGAAGACTTATATGTATATGTGTATATAACTGAATCACTTTGTTGCACACTTGAAACTAACACAGCATTGTAAAACAACAATGTTTCTATAAAGAAAAGAACACATATTTGTGTTAGATATAAAATAAGATTGTACCCTAAGTGGAGACAACAGCTTTTTCCACAAATCAGGGTTTACAAGTATGTTGACCTACAGAATAGGCTTAGAAACCTAGCTCATATATCAATGGCTGAAGATACCTTGCATTTGAGTACCCTGGCATGGGCAAGACAGGGAAGATTGTAGTGTAAGACATCAGAGTAGCTGCCAGAATAAAAGGGGACAAATATGAGAATTGCACGGTTGAGTTCAGTTCAGTTCAGTTCAGTTCAGTCGCTCAGTCGTGTCCGACTCTGCGCGACCCCATGAATCACAGCACGCCAGGCCTCCCTGTCCATCACCAACTCCCGGAGTTCACTCAAACTCATGTCCACAGAGTCGGTGATGCCATCCAGCCATCTCATTCTCTGTCGTCCCCTTCTCCTAGAGAGAGCCACACAAACACACATGTGATAGATACCCCTTGGGGTTGTCTGCAACTATAGGAGCTCGAGACACTACAGCATGAATGAAGATTGACACCAAGTTCTGTTACCATTTTTTGACCCTGTTTATCCCCTCATGGAAGCAACCTTGGAAGTTTTCAAGAAGTTTATTGCCATCCATTTCCTTTGTCTGTCTCTGCCTTTTGAAGTTAAATAGATTCCCTAAAAAGAAAAAAAGAAAAAAAAAAGCACTGTAGAAAACTATCCCATCAGCAAAGGGCTTTACATGGCTTGGAGGATGGGAAATATTTGGTCTTCTGAAGAGGTTCCTCGTTTAATCTTTTCCTTTATGGAAGACATTTTGAAACACCTTTAATTCAATCCCACATTGGCACATAAGAAATGTGACCTCAACACAAACATTGTGCTGGATTTCCCATGTTTGAACGTAGCTGGCAACTCTGAGGGTCGACCCCTGCTCAATTCAACCACATCCTTGGGAGGAAATTCCACAGAAACAACATCTCCCTCCTTGAATTAGGATGTGGCAAGCAATCATCCATGTTCATTGCTAATTCAGAGGGATATAACTGGAAAATGGACCAATCTATTATTACAAAACATAGATAAATGTCTCTCCACAATCATTAGGGGGCCTGGGATTGTCACTGGCCATGACACTTTCTCTGGACCATCCTGGCCCAAATTAGCCCAGCTTTCATAAGAACACTACCAGTCCTTCATTGTTCCAGCTGTGACCTTTGTTACATTCATCATCTATTTATTTGTGTCCAAATTTTTTCTCTGTATTTAACTGTAAACTCCCCTGCATTAAGGACTATGCTTCACTTATCCCCCCAAACCTCTTGTTCAAGAATAGTGATTCATCATTAATAAAATTAATTAATGGACTTCAATCTCAGTGTAAATGTGAAAATGAACAAACTGCTAACTATAGATTTTGTACAAAAGCTCAGGAATACTTAAATATGGTCTATCTGTTCCTCTGCAGCTCTATCCACTTAGAACAAATGGTTGATCTGGTCTCTTCAAATTCTAACTTGTATCAAACTTTGTGTTCAAAACTTCTTAATTATCACTCTGAATCCTTTTGTTTTCCACTTAGCATTCGACAATGGAACTTGGAATGTGGTATGCCCCTGCCAGCTTCTCTCAAAATTTTTTCAGTATTCACAACTGCAGGAAACCCAGAGCTGTTCCTATTAACATGTCAAGGACATCAAACAAAGAGCTTCCTAAGTAGACACTTAGGGGAGATTTCTAGTGAAGGGAAAATTGCCATAATGTTGGTAAGTGGGGGAGCTGCCACTGTTGAGGGGAAGGAATTACAAGTGAGAGGATATGCCTGACTAAACGCAAACCCATTAAGGCCCATTGCAATTAAGTTTTATTCTGTAAAGAGCCCCCCACCCCCATCCCCGTCTTGGAAAATGAGCCTCTTAGGACCAAGCCAAGCCCCCCATCTTGTCTCTGGATGGGTAGGAAGGACCACTACTAGGAGGGGTTGCAGAGAGAGGAGAGTGAGGTTCTGGGCTGGCTTCTGTCTCATTTCCTTTAGGACCCCTTTTTCCATTTCACCTACTTCAGTCCAGTACATTCAGTTCCAGCTCTCAGCTCAACCTCCTTATGTAGGGGAAAGCTATATGTGAGTGTACCTGAAACAGATTTTAAACTCCAGACCATTGTACTAATGTGTCGTTGATTTCTATCTCTATCTAGATTATGGGACCAAACTTGTGTTCTTGAAAGTTAGTGAGGAGAGGGGCAGTTGTGTCTATTGATCACCTACTATGTGACTGATATTATGGTAACCGAAGTATATGCAATCACATTTAATTCCAGAAAGAAATTTATATACCTCCTTTTCTTTATCTTAGAGAAAGAAAGCTATTCATTTTAAGCCTCATATATTTCTACCATTCTTCCCAAATGCACCCTCTAGTAGTCTTTTCTATTGTTGACTTAAAAAATATTCACAGCCTAAAAGTTGAGAGTTATGTTTTGTTCAGTCGGAATATTTAGGACTTCAAGCCTGGGAGGCAGTGTCTCAAGTAAACCCTGAGAGAACTACTCTAAGGAGATGAGGGGGCTACCTAGGATACATAGGAGTTTCGCAACAAAGGACAGGTAGTCTTGTTCCTGGTGAATTTGAGGTTCTTGCTTCACTGGGAAAGAATTTGGAGACAAAGTGATAGGTAAGAAGTTGATTTATTTAGAGAGAGACATACTCCACAGACAGAATATGGGCCATTTCAGAAGGCAAGGGAGCCTCGAAATATAGTGTAGTTAGTTTCTATGGGCTGGGTAATTTCATAGACTAATATGTGGGAGGATTATTCCAATTATTTCAGGGAAGGGGTAGGATTTCCAGGAATTGGTCCGTTGCTCACTTTTTGGCCTCAGAACTGTCATGGTCCTGGTGAATGTGCCATTTAGTTAATGTGTTACAATGAACATATGATGAGGCTAAAGGTCCACAGGAAGTTGAATCCTCCTCTATCTCGGATCTCGTTGGTTCTAACAAGTCTTTGTCATGTCCTATGACTATGTCATTCTTTTATAGGTTGTGCCCTGCCCCCTTTCCTCCTGTTTCAGTCTGAACGCAAAAGATTATCAATTAAGGAGAGCCAGATATCCCAAGTTAGGAATTTAGCATTTTTCTACATAGTGAGAAGGTGCAAGAGTCTGGGCTCACTCTCACCACTCCTTTTATGTGCACCTCAACTATCTGGGGCCAGTGTCCTGTGTTTTCACACTGAGTTTCCTCAGGGCTCACCATAGGGAATGGCTGCAGTCTGATGGCTGCTAGATGGCAGGTATTCTTTCTTTCCCAAGTTCCCTCAGGGCTCGCCAGCTCACCATCTGCTGTGGCTGCAATCTGTGATGACTGTGACATCCTTTGTTTAGTGATACAGCAGGAAATATTCCATTTCTTACTATAATCTAGTTATTGTTTTCTGTGGGGACTTCTTCATCCTCTCACCTTTTATTCAGCATCCTGCAATACTCCTAGTTTCCCCTTCAGCTTTGACACCACTTCCAGACTTGGTGTTGGTTTATTTTTCCTGTCTGAAGTATAACTATGTGGAAACTCCACCTTCTTTCCAATAGCCATCAATTAGATTTTCAATCAACAAAAATGTATTGAACGACTGCCAGATCTTATTACATTAGGTGCTGGGAATATTAAGAATAATTAGATTTAGTCCTTACCACCCAGGAGGCAACAGAGAAACATAATCAAGTAAAAGATCATACAGTGTAGTAAATAAAATGAAAGAAGTGAAAGCAGATGGAGGTTTTATGGGGTCAGAAACTTAACAATTTGGAATTTACTCTCCAAGAAGAAGAATACAAAATTTCAAATACAAAATTAACTTTGAATGTCAATGACAAAAAATTTCAATACAAACTACTTTAAAGATGAACAAATGTCACAAAACCCATAAAATCTAGAAACTAGTATAGCTTTAATTAACTGACATGTAATACATACTTTTTATCTATATTTATAGCTGTAAATATTTTGATTGTCTTTTTATTTGACATCAATTTTGTAACATTATTAAGAGAACAGAAAAACAATTCAATATTACTTCTAGCAGTTTGATCCAAGTTATTTTTTCTTATTTCTTGATCATTTGTTTGATAGTTTGAACATTTTTTTATCTTTCTTTCATCTACCAAGTTGTTATTGGTAATACTACATAAATTTTTAGTGTTGCTTTCAAGTTTAGGGAAAAATACACCAAGCTTGTTTGTTATCTGAACAAGGTTTGGGAGAATGTCCCTAGACTGGCTTTCAGTTCCTTGTGTATCAAACCTTGTTCACACTTAACTGCATGCATACTTCTTTTCTAGCACTGAAAGCCACATCTATTTTGTGACATTCCTTGGGTCCTGTGCCATTTTTGTCACTTTGCTGACTGATCTAGTATGGCAAGTGACAGGGCTACTCCCAGAAGCTGTTTCTATGCTGTTTATTAAAGTGATAGCTGAATAGTTATACCAAACTAAATGTGTTTCTGACTCAACTTTCCCTTAGTTGGTTTCTAAAATTGTTCAAGCCACTCCAATAAGTGGGGAAGAATGTCAAGAGAAACTGGAATGCAGAAAGGCATAAGGCCATGGTTAAAATGTCTCTTCCTTTGAAGAGTGTTCATTGCCTGGCGTGCTGGGCTTCTGGCTTGGTGGGGCTCCTCCTTTTTTTTTTTTGTTGCCAGCATCACCCTCCAAAAGGCACAAAAGTAGCATATGTTAGGGTAAGGGAGGGTACCCTCTCAAGAGACGCAGGCAAGTGCATTAATTGCCCTGACACTTCAGGAGAAGAGTAATGCTCTTCAATTCAGGATAGGATGAGGTTCTAGCTGAGACCCAGGTCTCAAAGAGACCCTGTTGCTCATCTCAGCCGTCCCTGCATCCCAGCTACTCCCTCCTCAGGCTATAATTTCTTGTTCCATCTCTTGGGGAGTTTACAAAGCAGGAACTCTTGGCTTGTGTGTCCAACGAAAAGAAAAACCTACAGTCCCCCAGCTCTTTTCCACTGTCTTGCTATGTTTCTTTCTTATTATTGTAGCTTTTCCTAATATTACTCTTTGATTTGCAGCCCTGGTCTGCCTTCTCTCTGAGGATTACTGCTGCTTTTGTTAGTTTTCTCGGTTTGAGTTTTAATTCTTGCTATATTGGTCAGAATTTCTCTAAGGATCAGTTTCTGGAGCCAGTTTAGAGATTTGACCTTTATTTTTCTGATTATTTTCTTTCTTAAGAATAACAGGAATTCGGGGAATTTCTACATCTCATTCTCCCTAATGAAGTAGCCTTGCTGATTGTATTCTAGGTTTACCCCCACTTCCTGCCCCAGGCATCAAACTCCACTGTGCACAAATGATTGTTTTCCACTGAAAATTCAAATTCAGTACAATCATGAAAAGAAGAGTGCAGGAAAAGTAAACAAAACAGAAGGAAATAAGAGTATCATTCTTAAATCAATAAAAACAATAACAAAAAGAAAGATTCAGCCTAAATACTTGGATCATGGTCTACCTCTCTGTTGATTTTCTGAGTCTTTATCTTTAAGCTCTCCTCTGTTCCCACCCATTGAATATCACTCTCAGATGAAACAGGTGATGTTGTGAGATGTCTTACAATACTGCCAACTTTTCAGCTAATACATTCACTGAGATAAAGGAAGGAATTCTCACTCTCAGCTATATTGTGTGGTGAAAGAGGAAGTCTTTGCATCTGTTCAGAAGACAGAAATCAGACCAACCAGTAGATTAATGGACAAATGCTCTGGGCCATCTCTACAATGAGATGCTCCCAGTCAACAGAAGGGATCAGACAGAGCCTGAGCACTGCTTGTCAGGAATACCATGGAGGGAATTTCTGTGGGTGGAAGTCTGTACTAGATGATAGGTATTGTCTATTTTAATGCACACATATTCTTTTATTTTTCAAGGTGTCTTGAAATCAAATAGAAATATGAAATAGAAATTTAAATGCTCCAATTTGCTTAAGTACAACAAAACCTTAATATGTATGTTTTATTCAATTATTTAAAATATTCAGTGTTAAACACACACATTGTAGATAAACTAAATATCAACAGTCTTTCAGAAAAAAGAATTTAAATTTTGATGAAATTCAGCTTATAGAATTTTCTTTCATGGATCATGTTTTGGTGTCATATCTAAGAACTCTGCCTAATACCAGGTTGCAAAACTTCTCTTTGATGTTTTCTTCTGAAGTTTTATAGTTTTCCATTTAGATTTATGGTCCATTTTGAGTTAAAGAACCATCCTGCAATGCAGGAGGCCCTGGTTTGATTCCTGGGTCAGGAAATTCCCGTGGACAGGGATACTCTACCCACTCCAGTGTTCTTGGGCATCCCTAGTGGCTCAGATGGTAAAGAATCTACCTCCAATGAGGGACACCTGGACTTGATCCCTGGGTTGGAAATATCCCCTGGAGGAGGGCATGGCAACCCACTCCAGTATTCCTGCCTGGAGAATCCCCATGAACAGAGGGGCTTGGCAGATTACAGTCCATGGGGTCACAAAGTGTCGAACACTGCTGAGCAACTAAGCACAGCACAGCACACAAGTTGAAATTAAGACCAAGCTTCATGTTTTATTAAATGATTGAATTGAATAACGCAAAAGTGAAAGTTGCTCAGCCATGTCCCACTCTTTAAAATCCAATGGACTATACAGTCCATGGAATTCTCCAGGCCAGGATACTGGAGTGGGTAGCCATTCCCTTCTCCAGGGGATCTTCCCAACCCAGAAATTGAACCAGGTCTCCTGCATTGCAGGTGGATTCTTTACCACTGAGCTACCATGAAAGTCCAAGTAACATATAATAACAGCTAAATTAAAATAAAAATACTCACTAAGCTGAATCTGCATTAAACCACATTCTTAGTTGGATCCTCAGTTTACTGTAAAAGAAAAAATAAGCTGAAGCTTATGTGACACTGCTGAGATGCTTATTAAGTGGGATAAATCACCCATGGGGTCACACAGAGTCTGACACGACTAAATGACTAAGCACAAAGCATTTGAAAATTCTGACAACGGGTCAGGTGCAAGGAAAGAGCACAGTTAAAATTACCATTTCCTTTCCTTCCTTGATAGCTTTCTTGGGATGTGGGGTTTTTATGATCTCAGTTAATAGGTAAGTTATTTCTACTATTCAGTTCATCCATCTGGTCTATGTTGGAATGGTGTTCCTCCTATTCACAGATGATGTCTCCTCAGAGATTTGAACTCTTCCTGTATATAATATGTCCTGAAAATGTTAGCTATTGTTTGATAGAAATATCTTCCACACTCATCCTACATATATTCAGAACTTGTAAGTATATTTGCCAGTTTTCATGTAGCTCACATAGTTGGAAGTCCATTGAGACCCCTCTAAGAGAGAGAGTTGTTTGGGCAGAAATGAGTAGGTTATAAAACATAAACGGTTGAACAAAGGGGAAAAAGAAATCTTTGTACACCACAGGAAACAACCACAAAACGGAAGTCTAGACACCAAATCTGCACAGTCCTATCTGCCCTTTAACTCACCCATAGGGCCTGTGTTCAAACCTGGGCTTCATGTGGTGTCTAGTCAAGGCTGCCAGGTGTCTCCTACACAGAGAATGAAGTAAGTCTTTGACCATTGCTTCAGCATAGGCATTGATGAAGCACAAGAGTGACCATTACAGAAGATAGAAGATGCTTTAGCTGCCAATCTGTTTCACTCAGAGTAGTTGCCAAGGATAATGCAACCACATGGGTTGGTAATGAGAGTTATAGTTAATATGTGCCAGGCATTGCATCATTTCCATCATACTTGACCCCAGTGTTGTTCCATTTACAGATGAGATCTCTAAAGTTTAGAGAGCTCAGAGGATTTGTCTGAATATAGCATTAATGGCAGCAGCAGATGTCAGATTCAGGTCACTATGGCTCAAAACTTCTGCTCTATTCTATTAGGCTGTGTCCTCCATGGGAAAATTAATACAGTCTGGTCACCCAGCCTCAGCACCGAGAGTCCCTTACTAGAATTCTGCCACACTGGTTTACTTTCAGTTAACTTTTCCCCATACTGGAACTCAACATTATTTGTGCATGTCACAATCCACCCTAAAATTTCATTTAGAAGGCAACTTTCTCAGTTGTCCCCTAAGAGAAAGTAAACTCAAGGTCTTTCTCATCTACAAAGCAACAGGAGTTGGCCAGTTTACTTGGATACAGCTAACTACCAGAGGACTTTTTTGCTTATTTTGCATTCTTCTTTCAAATAGTCAATGCGGAAATTATTATACGAGACAATGATTGGAACAGCAGCAGAGATAATCTTGAAGTGCATCTTGGAATTATGTTTTGATAAGCAATGATAATACTAGTAACTATGCAAATACTTGAATGCTTATTAGATGGAAATATTTCATGGATAAATGCATATCCATTGAACTATGATGTCATTTCACTTTAACACACTATTGTTATAGATTTGTTTTAGTAAATGGAAAATAATGTAAAGTCCAGGACTTTCATTACTTCACTTCCAGTTTCCCACTTTTATCCCTATTTTGTCAACCATAAATTACTCCCCCAACAAATAGCCACAGGTTTATCAAAGAATCTGAGGGTGGGAAGCATGTGAAAATGGGCTGTATATTGACTCTACTATTCACTTAGACTTTTGATCTATTGGAATCACCTAATCTCTGTGCCAGTTTTTCTTTTATACAGTGGAGACATATTCCCTGCCCTAACTCAGCCAGGGTTATAATGAGGATCAGCTGAAATGAAAGTGATTCTACAATTTAAAAAAATTATATTAATTTGAGGTGCTGTTCTCAAGCAAAATAAATGAGCAGAGACAAAGGAGAGGGTCATATACTTTTAACCTCTGTTCTCCATCTCTGTATAATGGTTATTAATAATTCAACAAGCCCAGAATTGCTATATTCTTTACTTCAGTATAATAGAGTGTAGAATAAAAATAAGGTCATCACTTATTTGTTCTTGTAAATAAATGGAATTCATGATTAAAGTTATTATTTCAGGTGAGTACTCCATTAGATGTCTGTAGGACCACAAATCCATTTGGACCTCACGAAATGTGACAGATTTATCACTTTAAAAGTAGCCTCATTTGAATAATTAGAAACTATATGGAAGGTTAAATAAAACATCAAGGATTGAGCATCTCTTTCCTACCAGTGGGACTGTCAGTTATTTTAAAGCACGTAATCATCAAATATAGATGGGATTCTAGTGTTTCACACCTTGGAACAGGTGCTAGGGCAAATAATAATGAACAAAAAGTGCTCCTAACCTCATGGGGCTTATGATCTAGTAGACAGTACAAATGTGAATCTTGTATTTTTACCAATTAGAGTAAAAATTACCGTAGAACATTTGCTACAGTGAGAGGTATGCAGCATTATGAGAAACACCACTTAGCTGCAAGATTTGGCTCAGTTGGGAGCACCAAGGGTGCCATCTCTGAAAAATTGACACTGATGATTCCACCTCTGAAGAAAGGGTTAGGGTGAACTAGATATAGAAGAGGAGTGGGATGCGAAGAGCATATACTGAGCTCAGGTAACAGGTAAGGGAGGTGGGTCTAAAAGTTCCCAGGAAGCAAAATTAGTATGTCCGGAATAAGGAAATGAAGTGAGAAAGACTGTAAAATGAAGCTGAAGACAAAGCAGGAGACCAGATTATGCAGAACTTTGTGTTTATACTAGGAACTTGGTCTTTATCCTACACATAATTGAGTCAATGGGGTCAGTCAGTAAACGGTTATACTCTGAGGGATGGTATAATCAGATTTGCATTTTAAAAGTATATATCTGACGGGATGACTCCTAGATTAGAGGAGAACCAGTGTGTGTGTGGAAACCAATTTGGAGACTGCTGTGACTGTCTGGACCTAAGATGATGGTGACTCCATGAACTGTAACCCACCAGGCTCCTCTGTTTATGGAATTCTCCAGGCAAGAATACTGGAGTGGGTATCCATTCCCTTCTCTTACTCAGGGACTGAACCCAGGTCTCCTGCTTAGAAGGTGAATTATTTACCATCTGAGCCAGGAGGAATGCTCCTTGACTTTTGCGGCTGTCTGGACCTAAAAATATGGTATTTACTTGGAGTAGGGGACTGTACAAAGGTTTAGTGTCTTCCATGGAACAAATAGGGCTCCCAGGTGGCACAGTGGTAAAGAATCTACCCGCCAATGCAGGAGACAGGAGATGCGGGTTCGATCCTTCGGTCAAGAAGATCCCTGGGAGTAGGAACTAGCAAACCACTCCAGTATTCTTGACTGGAAAATTCCATGGACAGCAAAGCCTGACAGGCTACAGTCCATGGGTATACAAAGAGTCAGAGTCAGACAAGACTGAGTGACTGAGCACACACATGGACCAGAAGATTGCCCAGGGCTACTCCCCCCAGGCACAATACTTCAGGCTGCTTTGACCTCATGGCAACTACCAGTGCTTCCACAAATCCTGGACAGAAGAGAGAGCCTGGAAGACTGTACACTGACTTTTGAATACTTCCTCAAGGAAGTGACCATGTAACTCCTGCTCACATTTCAGTAGAAAAACATATAAGTCCCTCACTATGCTTCATGTCAAGTAGGTAAAGAATGCTATATGCAACAAGAACAAGTTAGCAGCCAATCTGTAGCCTTTCCTCCAACCCAGTGGTGCTCAACCGGGTGTGATTTTGCCCTCATGGGGACATTTTGCAATGTCTAGAAACAGTTTGAGTTCTTACAACTGAATAGTTGCTACTGACATCTAGTGGGTGGAGAACAAAGGTGTTGCTAAACATCCTACAATATGAAGGACAGCCCCCTACAACAGAGAATGTGTGTGTGTGTGTGTGTGTGTATGTGTGTGCACACTCAGTCTTGTCTCACTCTTCCCAACCCCATGGACTGTAGCCCACCAGGCTCCTCTATCCATGGAATTTTCTATGCGAAAATACTGGAGTCAGTTGCCATTTCCTCCTCCAGGGGATCTTCCCAACCCAGGGATTGAATCCACATCTCTTGGGTTTCCTGCATTGGCAGGCAGATCCTTTAAGAACTCACCTGGGAAGCCCACAACAGAGAATAATTTGGCCAAATATCCAGTAGTGCTAAGACTACTCTGCTCTACCCTACTCTAGCATCATGGATAAGTGAAAATGTAATGCATGGTTGTATCCTCCTTTCAATTCTAACTCAAGGAATATATAGAAGTACATGGTACCCTGAAGAACTTGCTAAGTACTAAAGCAAGCATCTGTATCTCACGTTGTTCAGGGAGGAACCTGTATTAAGGAGATACAGCTACACTGGGTAATGGGTACTAGTCACTTATTCTGGACAGAGCTAGATACTTTGCAAGGGATAAAATGTTAAAAATGCCACGTTGATGGCTTCCCTGAGATGAGGGTGTCCACACTTTCACAGTACAATCTCTCATGAAACACTCATGCCAAGTGTGGAGCATTATGGAGAAATAGGAAACTTTCTCGTAGTTATGATCTCTTGCTGTCATTCAGTTGCTAAGCCGTGTCTGACTCTTTGTGACCCCATGGACTGCAATATGCCAGACTTCCCTGTCCTTCACTATCTCCTGAAGTTTGTTCAAACTCATGTCCATTGAGTCTATGATGCCATCCAACCATCTCATCATCTGTTGCCCCTTCTCCTCCTGCTCTTAATCTTTTCCAGCCTCTGGGTCTTTTCTGAGTCGGCTTTTTTTTATCAGGTGGTCAAAATAATGGAGCTTCAGCTTCAGCATCAGTCCTTTCAATGAACATTCAGGCTTGATTTTCTTTAGGATTGACTTCTTTGATATCCTTGCTGTCCAAGGGACTCACAGGAGTCTTTTCCAGCAAACAGTTCAAAAGCATCAATTCTTCGGTGCTTAGCCTTCTTTATGGTCCAAATCTCACATCTGTACATGACCACTGGATCACTACACTCTTGTCATACACACTGTATTTTTCCTTCCTTATATCCCTTTTAAATGCAGTTTATATTTTGTGCAGGGGGAAGTCTACTGTATATCACAAGTATGGTTATCAGTCCGGACCCAGGGCCACTGCTTACTTTTGGAGAGGGCACATTGCACTAGTATCCAAGCCTTTGGTAAGCAGCTATAACATCTACCTCAAGTTTTTGAAATTAAGATGAAAAGAAGGAGCAGTTCTGAGAGATATTTCGAAAGTGATGCAAATACAGCTGTTCTCACCCAGCATCTATTTTGCATCACCTTCTTTGCCAGCGAAGACTGGATTTTGTTCAGGCAACTTCCCTCTTGCATGCTTCAGGGTAAGCTGGTTCCAGATCCCTTGCCAATAATTGATTTAGGCATAGGCATATAATATAATTCAAGCAAATGATATGTATGGGAGAAACCAGTGGAGGCTTCTGGGAAAATGTTTCTGCATACTTAAAAAGAGGTACTTAAGATGAGATGGCCTTTTTTCCCACTGGGCATTGTTGAATTTATATGTGAAACTGAGATGTGCTTTAGCACTCTTGCAACTATAATAGATATTGTCTGAGGACAAGGCAGACATGCTAATGATAGCAGAGAGAAAAGTGAAGAAAAATACTGGTTCTTGATGAATTACCTCTGACTTAACCAACCCTGGAGCACTCTTAACGCCAAGGCTTATTATTATCTGACATTTTTAAAACTTTAATTTTAAATTAATTTAAATTGACTTTTTTTTGTTAGGTGTAGCTAAAGCATCTGAAGTGATACAAAATTTAAAATCTATAGCAATATAATGGAATAGATGGAGGAGTGAAGAACATTTAGATTTCTGGGTGGCAGTGTGGGATATAGCAATCTCTGTAGATATGTTAACACCGAAGATATAAGATTTAATTAGGAGTATCATAAGTTTATCTTTGGATATTCTGAGTTTTAGGTGTCTTCAAAGATCTTGAGTTGAGGTATCCATTTATAAGTTATCTGGGCAAAGGTGATGATTTGTGTGTATGGGTGGCCTAGCCTAGGGAAAACTTCAGCCTTTAATATCAGTGTCCATATAGAAAAGGATGAACCTGTGGCAGTGGCTAAGAGCAGTAATCAAAAAAAAAAAAAAAGAAGGAGGAGGAGGAGGAAACCAGGAGTATATAATGTCACAGAAATCCAGAGAAGAGAGTGTTTCATGAAACAGTAAAGGTTGACAATAGCAAATGCTATAATAAATTAAAAAGGTTAAAAATCATTTCTTTTTAATTTTAAAAATATTGAAAATCAGAATCAGCTTTATAAAAAAAAATTATCAGTGTTTGTGTAGCATATTTTTTCATGAGACTTTCTTCTCTTTTGAGCCTCCTGACAGCTGTTAGAAATGGCTAGAATAATTACTGTTGAATCAGTTTTACACAGACAAGGATACTTAGATATGCTAAGTGATTTGAACCCCATAGTAATGGAGTAGATAAACTGGAATTCAAGCTAATAACTCTTGGTCTGGATCTTTTTTTATACTGCCCCAAAATTCTACTACAATTCACTCCTTTGTCTGCAACAGTGAATTAATTCTGAGTTCCCTAGGAGGGAAAAAGAGACAGACAGACAGGCAGGCAAAGTAGATATACATTAAACACATAATAGTTTGGACACTCTAGGACCTGCATTACAGGAAGAACAGGTGTCCTTAGACACCTTTCAACCACAGATCTGCCACATAGGGAAAGAGCCAGAAGCTTGAGAGGGTAGAATTTACTGAGAATTGAGGACAGGGGAAGATGGAATGAGGTGTGTTCACCGTTTGTGGTGGGAGGAGGAATTATTATTCTTTAGTGAACTACATTATTCCCTTTGGAAACATGGTTTACATATGTTCAAAGCAACTGTGCAAACTAGGTATTGATAAATTTATCAGTGTGTTTGGACTGTCCTAGGCTCAGAGGTTAAGAATCTGCTTGTCAATGCAGAAGATGTAGTTTGGATCCCTGGGTTTGAAAGACACCCTATAGGAGGAAATGCAATCCACTCCAGTATTCTTGCTTGAGAAATCGCGTGGGCAGAGGAGCCCTAGTGGGCTACAGCCCAGGGGGTCATAAAGAGTCAAACACAACATGGCAACTAAACAACAAGGGCTGTCCTAACAATGTACCAAAATCTAGGTAGCTTAAACAACAGAAGTATCTTAGCTCACAGTTCTAGATGAAGAGTAGGTTTGTTTTCTTCTAAAGATTTGAAGAGGAAAAATCTTATCAATGTCTCTCACCTAGCTTCTAGTAGTTTGCTGATAGCCTTTGATATTTCTCGGCATGTAGAAGCATCATTCTGATTTCTGTCTTTATCTTCACATGGTGTTCTCCATGTGTGTCTTTCTCTGTCCAAATTGTCCCTTCTTATGGAAGGACAACAGGTGTATTCGATTAGCATCCATGTTAGGTAAATTTAACTAATTGTATCTGCACTAACTCTTGCCAAATAAAGTCACATTCTGAGGCACTTGGGATTAAGACTTCAATATATGAATATTTTTGAGGGCACAATTCAATCCATGATAAACTTCTCTTAACAATGAGTAAAAATGAAGAATGTGATTAGTGGATGATATGCATGCACACACACATATATATACATATACATACACACACGTGTGTGTATATGTGTAAGAACACAAGTCTCTTAGATCAGAGGTACCCTGAAACACATGGTTTATTATTCACACGGAACACAGTAGCCGGAGCATCACTGTGCTACCTCCATGTCCTTATCCCCTCACGGTGACATAATAAATGTAGAATTTTAGCTGCATGTGCATACACCTCAGGAAAACAATCATAACATTAGGATACTCTCAACTATGATGGTTCTCCTTTCACATTTGCCCATCCTACACTCTGGAGAAAGATTGCTAATTAACCTGAAATATAAGCAATCCTCCTCTAAGTGAGAAGGGAAAACATCTCTAGGCTTCTTATCCTGGAATATAAGCTGGTGCCTCTGGAGAGAGGAAGAAGAGGGCTTTACCTTCACACCCTAGGGCTTTTCCATGCTCTGAGTCTCTGCAACTCTCAGGAGGGGTGCACTATCTCTGTTTACTATTCAGACATGCCTTTTGTTCAAAAGGGCTGGACCATGCCAGAACATGAGAAATCTGATGAGAAAGTCTCCAAACAGCTCATTATAAGGTCTCGATTGTACAGTTGATGAAACTGATAACTGGAATAATGTTGTATTAAATTTTACATATATCTTTTAAAAGGATTTAACACATTGCATTTTAGTAATTTCATTATGCGTATGCCTCCTTATTATCAATAGATTACAAAATTCTTGAGATCTTAGACCAACAATTCCATTTAAATATTGTCAATGACTAGCAGAGCACTTGTCAACTTATAAGCATTTGTTAAATTATTGTTTAATTAATATATAAAATATAACTTTTCACCTATTTTCCCCCGCTACATGTATACTTATTCTTTTTTTGACCTTTCTAACTTGGAAGTTTAAATGTAGTAATTTATCCATTATTTGTTTTTCTTCAATGACTTAATCCTTTCACTGATTCAAATATACCTAAAATTTTTTTGTCTTCAAGTTTCTTTCTTTATTTACTTTCTTTCCTGATTTGGGGCTGCCTCTTTGTTTTATCCCTCTTTAATCTTCTAGGCCAAACATTCATATTATTATTACAAAAGTTCTAGGTGCTTAAAATTAAGTGAGTTATTTTTGATAGAAGAAAATGGCATTTTGCAAAATCCAATTAACCTGCACATTTAAATGGCTCTTACATATGAAGGGATGATGTGCTTCTTTTCCAAATGAAAAAGAACTGAAATTTTATTTCAACTCTATCACAAGTTTTAAATACATCCGGAACCAATCTCATTTTTGTCCATATTTTGGCCATTTCCAAATAGTTATAATCCTGGATAGTATTTCACACATGTAGAGGTCCATATGGAAGTGACTCACTTGACAAAATGAGTAACAGTTGTACCCAGCTGCTTGGGCTGTATCAACCAACCCATTTGCAGGTGGTAGACTAACTCTGCTGAATTCTTTTGTATCATTAAGGTGGGTGGCATGGAGATACAGGAATGGAGGAGTGAAGCTTCACTCTTGCAAATGCAATTCCAAACTGCTAATGTCCTTATTTATTTAGAAAACATCTTTCTATATTTTTCAGGTTTTGGACTAGGGATCCTTAAATAATTCAGTCATTTAAAAAAAAAAACATAAGGCACCCTGTAATGAATCTAAGAACAAGCATAACGTCACTGAGGGCTACTATAGAATGACTTATAAGTTAGCTAAAAGAGGAGTGAAAAATAAAAGTGAATACGGTTTATAAGAGATATAAGCTCTTGGTTAGTCAGTTCAGTCTCTCAGTCATGTCCGACTCTTTGCGAACCCATGAACTGCAGCACACCAGGACTCCCTGTCCATCACCAACTCCCGGAGTTCACTCAAACTCTATGTCCATCGAGTCGGTGATGCCATCCAGCCATCTCATTCTCTGTCGTCCCTGTCTCCTCCTGCCCCCAATCCTTCCCAGCATCAGAGTCTTTTCCAGTGAGTCAGCTCTTCACATGAGGTGGCCAAAATATTGGAGTTTTAGCTTCAACATCCGGAGAAGGCAATGGCAAGCCACTCCAGTACTCTTGCCTAGAAAACCCCATGGATGGAGGAGCCTGGTGGGCTGCAGTCCTTGGGGTCGCTAAGGGTCGGAGACGACTGAGCGACTTCACTTTCACTTTTCACTTTCACACATTGGAGAAGGAAATGGCAACCCACTCCAGTGTTCTTGCCTGGAGAATCCCAGGGACTGGGGAGCCTGGTGGGCTTCCGTCTGTGGGGTCACACAGAGTCGGACACGACTGAAGTGACTTAGCAGCAGCAGCAGCAGCAGCTTCAACATCAGTCCTACCAATGAACACCCAGGACTGATCTCCTTTAGGATGGATGGGTTGGATCTCCTTGCAGTCCAAGGGACTCTTAAGAGTGTTCTCCAACAGCACAGTTCAAAAGCATCAATTCTTCAGCTCTCAGTTTTCTTTATAGTCCAACTCTCACATCCATACATGACTACTGGAAAAACCATAGCCTTGACTAGAAGGACCTTTGTTGACACAGTAATATCTCTGCTTTCCAATATGCTATCTAGATTGGTCATAACTTTCCTTCCAAGGAGTAAACTTTTGCCAATGCCTCAAATTCAAAGTGCATATCTGAAGGAAGAAATGTTTCAAAAGATACATTATTTGGGGGTCCAATTTAATAAACTTTTAAATTTACAGTTATTCACTTCAGTCAGTTCAGTTCAGTTCAGTCGCTCAGTCGTGTCCGACTCTCCGCGACCCCATGAATCACAGCACGCCAGGCCTCCCTGTCCATCACCAACTCCCGGAGTACACTCAAACCCATGTCCACAGAGTCGGTGATGCCATCCAGCCATCTCATTCTCCGTCGTCCCCTTCTCCTCCCGCCCCCAACCTTTCCCAGCATCAGAGTCTTTTCCAGTGAGTCAACTCGTCGCATGAGGTGGCCAAAGTATTGCAGTTTCAGCTTTAGCATCAGTCCCTCCAATGAACATCCAGGATTGATCTCCTTTAGAATAGACTGGTTGGATCTCCTTGCAGTATAAGGGACTCTCAAGAGTCTTCTCCAACACCACAGTTCAAAATCATCGATTCTTCGGCGATCAGCTTTCTTCACAGTCCAACTCTCACATACATACATGACCACGGGAAAAACCATTGCCTTGACTAGACGGACCTTGGTTGGCAAAGTAATGTCTCTGCTTTTTAATATACTATCAAGGTTGGTCATAACTTTCCTCCAGCTTGAATGAAAACATTGTATTAGTTCATGCATGAGATAGATTTTTGTTTCCTAACTATAGTTGGATGTCAGGAAATATTTAACAGGAGGTTAGGTTAGATTCCTGAATGTTCAGGAATTAAGAGGAGAGGCAAGCCTCTCAGGGGGCTGAGGAATCCAGGCATTTCCTTTATTAGTTTTTCTGTACGGTGATAAGTACCCTATTCCTTTTTATGAACTATATGGTAAAAGTGACTATTTACAACTCTCTCTCTTTCATATGGATGACTTCATGTTTCCCTGATAACTTGTAAGCTTTGATTTTATCTCTGCTGAAAGTAGCTATCTTGTAAGACAGAATAAATATCTACACAATGTTGAATAAAACGCCTTTGCTCCATCAGAGCTCTGGTCCCCGTGTCTTGCTTTCTCTCTCTCTCTCTCTTTTTCAGGCTAATTCCAGGAGCGTAGAGGCTCTCTGTGTTCATTTTCCTGCCCAGACTTCTAAGACCCTCTCGAGAAGGCACTCTGCGCTTTCACCCCATCAGAAGGGTGCCTGAGGCCTTCGAGAACAGAGCAAGCCCCGTGCCAGGGGCTTTATTGGCTTTCTGTGTAAACCAAGGAATATCAGCCTCTTTCTCTCTCCTTTACTTTCTCATCAGTCGACTCTGGACTACCAGGTTCCGGTCCATTAAAGGACAAAATATCGTATATCCTTTACTGTATATAGTCAACAATTTTAGCTCTGGTTATAGAGTAAGCCTGCATTTAACTGTCATGTCTAACTTGGAGAAGGACCATGAAGACTACATTTAACATTTCTAAGAGTCAGATTATGTTTCAGTCAAATGACAGTAGAATAAAATAAAACAGATTGAAAATTATTAGAGTTCTGTGTGTGCAGTAAGCATGTATTTTATGAATTACATACACGCTCACCTACATACCCTTCAGTTCAGTTCAGTCGCTCAGTCATGTCCGACTTTTTGCGACCCCATGAATCACAGCACGCCAGGCCTCCCTGTCCATCACCAACTCCCAGAGTTCACTCAAACTCATGTCCATTGATGCCATCCATCCATCTCATTCTCTGTCATCCCCATCTCCTCCCACCCCCAATCCCTCCTAGCATCAGACTCTTTTCCAGTGAGTCATATACAGCTTCCTTGGTGATTCAGAGAGCAAAGAATCTGCCTGCAATGTGGGAGAACCAGGTTTGATCCCTGAGTCAGGAAGATCCCTTGAGAAAGGAAATGGTTACCCGCTCCAGTATTCTTGCTTGAGAATTCCATGGACAGAGAAGCCTGGTGGGCTACAGTCCTTGGGGTCTCAAAGAGTCAGATAGGACTGAAAACTTTCACTTTCACTTTTCATAGTTGGTTTACAATGGTCAAGTTAGCTTCAGGTACATAAATGTGATTCAGCTATATATATATATGCATATACATATATATATATATATATATATATATATATATATATATATATATATATCTAAAGCATGATCTAAAATGTATTCATTCCTGGGATATGTTTATGAATAAGTTTGAAAGCCACTCTTCTTCACAAGGGCTTAGTTAACAGAGAGCAGAAGGTTTTGAATAATTTGAAGTTACTTGTCTGTAGTGGAATTGGATGTGGAATTTTAGGCATTGGAGCTCCTTTGAAAATCTGTCATAAATTAAAACATTGGATAAAAGTATAACTAGATGATTAGCACTTCCAAAAGGATTCATATTTTTCCACTGAAAATACTGGTCCCTTCAGCAAGAAGCATTGGCTCATTCTGAAAGCAGACAACGTTCTTCTGCTTTAATGAAGCATATCACATAACAAGCATTTGCCCATGAAAAAGACATGTTGATTAGAGTGACTGCTTGACTGAAAACACACAGTTGGAATCACCTATAATTTTACTGTTTTATCTCAAGGAGTCCTAGATTACTTGGCACACACATGGCAATAATATTATTTCTTTTCATGACACTTATTCAGAGGAAGTTTTGCCAGGCAACTAACAAGATTAATCTTCAGGGTCCCTCACCTGATGGGCTTCATTTAAGGCTTTAAACCTAATAATGATTTTATGGTTTTTGTATTATTTTCATTAAAAGGAGGCCCAAGATTTGAGCAAGCTTCAGGTATTGCAAAAACTAGATCCATCTTTGTACTAAGTATAGATTAACTGGCCATATTAAGTTGTGAAGATCTTGCTTTCTGTGTATTTGTAAGTCCCAACAAATAGGGAGTTGTTTGGATACATAGTAAAGGGGAGATTTGCGGGAGGGGGGGAAATAGTTCGACCTTGTTGATCTTGAGTAAGTCATTAACTTCTCTGAAAATCTATTCCCTTAACCGAAAAATAGAAATAGTAACTCATGGGGTCATTCTGAGGGTGAAATGTAACCTCCCACAAACATGGTGATGACTAAATGTCAACATTTCTCTCCGAACCTCAGGCTGGAAACAGATCCCATGTAGGACTGAGTTGATTCACTGTTCCTCAACCTCTTCAGTTAAAGACCACAGCATAGAGAAGAGAAATGAGTGAGAGAAGAAAGAAAGGAAGAAGAAAGACAGAGAGAGAGAGGCAGGGAGGAGGGAGAGAGGCAGGAAGGAGGGAGAGAGGCTGGGAGGAGGGAGAGAGGCAGGGAGGAAGGAAGGGAGGGAGGGAGGAAGGAAGGGAGGGAGGGAGGAAGGAGAGAGGCAGGGAGGAGGGAGAGAGGCTGGGAGGAGGGAGAGAGGCAGGGAGGAAGGAAGGGAGGGAGGGAGGAAGGAGAGAGGCAGGGAGGAGGGAGAGAGGCTGGGAGGAGGGAGAGAGGCAGGGAGGAAGGAAGGGAGGGAGGGAGGAAGGAGAGAGGCAGGGAGGAGGGAGAGAGGCTGGGAGGAGGGAGAGAGGCAGGGAGGAAGGAAGGGAGGAAGGAGAGAGGCAGGGAGGAGGGAGAGAGGCAGGGAGGGAGGAGAGAGGCAGGGAGGAGGGAGAGAGGCTGGGAGGAGGGAGAGAGGCAGGGAGGAAGGAAGGGAGGGAGGGAGGAAGGAGAGAGGCAGGGAGGAGGGAGAGAGGCTGGGAGGAGGGAGAGAGGCAGGGAGGAAGGAAGGGAGGAAGGAGAGAGGCAGGGAGGAGGGAGAGAGGCAGGGAGGGAGGAGAGAGGCAGGGAGGAGGGAGAGAGGCTGGGAGGAGGGAGAGAGGCAGGGAGGAAGGAAGGGAGGGAGGGAGGAAGGAGAGAGGCAGGGAGGAGGGAGAGAGGCTGGGAGGAGGGAGAGAGGCAGGGAGGAAGGAAGGGAGGGAGGGAGGAAGGAGAGAGGCAGGGAGGAGGGAGAGAGGCAGGGAGGGAGGAGAGAGGCAGGGAGGAAGGAAGGGAGGGAGGGAGGAAGGAGAGAGGCAGGGAGGAGGGAGAGAGGCAGGGAGGGAGGAGAGAGGCAGGGAGGAGGGAGAGAGGCTGGGAGGAGGGAGAGAGGCTGGGAGGAAGGAAGGGAGGGAGGGAGGAAGGAGAGAGGCAGGGAGGAGGGAGAGAGGCTGGGAGGAGGGAGAGAGGCAGGGAGGAAGGAAGGGAGGGAGGGAGGAAGGAGAGAGGCAGGGAGGAGGGAGAGAGGCTGGGAGGAGGGAGAGAGGCAGGGAGGGAGGAAGGAAGGGAGGGAGGGAGGAAGGAGAGAGGCAGGGAGGAGGGAGAGAGGCTGGGAGGAGGGAGAGAGGCAGGGAGGAAGGAAGGGAGGAAGGAGAGAGGCAGGGAGGAGGGAGAGAGGCAGGGAGGGAGGAGAGAGGCAGGGAGGAGGGAGAGAGGCTGGGAGGAGGGAGAGAGGCAGGGAGGAAGGAAGGGAGGGAGGGAGGAAGGAGAGAGGCAGGGAGGAGGGAGAGAGGCTGGGAGGAGGGAGAGAGGCAGGGAGGAAGGAAGGGAGGGAGGGAGGAAGGAGAGAGGCAGGGAGGAGGGAGAGAGGCAGGGAGGGAGGAGAGAGGCAGGGAGGAAGGAAGGGAGGGAGGGAGGAAGGAGAGAGGCAGGGAGGAGGGAGAGAGGCAGGGAGGGAGGAGAGAGGCAGGGAGGAGGGAGAGAGGCTGGGAGGAGGGAGAGAGGCAGGGAGGAAGGAAGGGAGGGAGGGAGGAAGGAGAGAGGCAGGGAGGAGGGAGAGAGGCAGGGAGGGAGGAGAGAGGCAGGGAGGAGGGAGAGAGGCTGGGAGGAGGGAGAGAGGCAGGGAGGAAGGAAGGGAGGGAGGGAGGAAGGAGAGAGGCAGGGAGGAGGGAGAGAGGCTGGGAGGAGGGAGAGAGGCAGGGAGGAAGGAAGGGAGGGAGGGAGGAAGGAGAGAGGCAGGGAGGAGGGAGAGAGGCAGGGAGGGAGGAGAGAGGCAGGGAGGAAGGAAGGGAGGGAGGGAGGAAGGAGAGAGGCAGGGAGGAGGGAGAGAGGCAGGGAGGGAGGAGAGAGGCAGGGAGGAGGGAGAGAGGCTGGGAGGAGGGAGAGAGGCAGGGAGGAAGGAAGGGAGGGAGGGAGGAAGGAGAGAGGCAGGGAGGAGGGAGAGAGGCAGGGAGGGAGGAGAGAGGCAGGGAGGAAGGAAGGGAGGGAGGGAGGAAGGAGAGAGGCAGGGAGGAGGGAGAGAGGCAGGGAGGGAGGAGAGAGGCAGGGAGGAAGGAAGGGAGGGAGGGAGGAAGGAGAGAGGCAGGGAGGAGGGAGAGAGGCAGGGAGGGAGGAGAGAGGCAGGGAGGAAGGAAGGGAGGGAGGGAGGAAGGAGAGAGGCAGGGAGGAGGGAGAGAGGCAGGGAGGGGGGAGAGAGGCAGGGAGGGAGGAGAGAGGCAGGGAGGAAGGAAGGGAGGGAGGGAGGAAGGAGAGAGACAGGGAGGAGGGAGAGAGGCAGGGAGGGAGGAGAGAGGCAGGGAGGAGGGAGAGAGGCAGGGAGGAAGAAAGGGAGGGAGGGAGGAAGGAGAGAGGCAGGGAGGAGGGAGAGAGGCAGGGAGGGAGGAGAGAGGCAGGGAGGAAGGAAGGGAGGGAGGGAGGAAGGAGAGAGGCAGGGAGGAGGGAGAGAGGCAGGGAAGGAGAAGAGAGGCAGGGAGGAAGGAAGGGAGGGAGGGAGGAAGGAAGTGAGGGAGGGAGGAAGGAGAGAGGCAGGGAGGAAGGAAGGGAGGAAGGGAGGAAGGAGAGAGGCAGGGAGGAGGGAGAGAGGCAGGGAGGAAGGGAGGGAGGGAGGGAGGAAGGAGAGAGGCAGGGAGGAAGGAGAGAGGCAGGGAGGAAGGAAGGGAGGGAGGGAGGAAAGAAAGAGGCAGGGAGGAGGGAGAGAGGCAGGGAGGAAGGAGAGAGGCAGGGAGGAAGGAGAGAGGCAGGGAGGAAGGAGAGAGGCAGGGAGGGAGGAAGGGGGGGGAGGAAAAGAAAACAAAAAAGGAAGCCAAAGGAACATGAATCACATTTTCTTCCTTAATTTCTGTTCACAAAGCTCAAAACCAGCACCCTGTTTTTCTGCTAATATGAAGGTATCAGGAAATTTTTATAATTCTCTGACATACAGTTGTGAAAAGTCATTGTAATGCCTGAAATTACAAAGATTCCATAGGCTGCATCCAGTGACACCATTGTAATCAATTCAATAGAAAAAGCAGACATTTGCTATGTGTGCATTTTCAGTTACTTCAGTCATGTCCTACTCTTCGCCATCCTTTGGACTGTAGCCCACCAGACTCCTCTGTCCATGGAATTCTCCAGACAAGAATACTGGACTGGGTTGTCATGCCCTCCTCTAGGGGATTTACCTGACCCAGGGATCAAACCCATGTCACTTATGCCCTCCTGCATTGGCAGGAAGTTTACCACTAGTGCCACCATGGAAGATATTTGCTATATCATTATTACACAAAATCCAGCTTTCCTGGTGGCTCAGATGGTAAAAGAATCTGCCTGCAATGCAGGAGACCCAGGTTCAATCCCTGAGTCTGGAAGATCCCCTGAAGAAGGAAATGGCAACCCACTCCAGTATTCTTGCCTAGAGAATCCCATGAACAGAGGAGCCTGGCAGGGTACAGTTCATGGTGTTGCACAGGACAGCGACTAACTCTTTCACTTTTACTTTTCTTTACACAAAATCCAGGCTTGCCACCATGAGGCCAAAGCAATCACATGAATGACTGACACTCTCTCCCCTAACATATTTGTTTTGCCATCATATCAACCTCAACTCCATCCTTTCTATTATCAGCATAAAAAAGACCTTCTCAAAAACATTGGAACATCTTTTTCCTGCAAAATTGATTTCATAACCTTAAGAAAATAGAAAGCAACAAGAAAATGAATTTTATTGTGATAGATTCTGTGGGACAGACTTTCTTTCTCATCCTTCCAGATTCATCCCCCAAAGTGTGAAATACTATCAGTTAAGAAAGGCAGTTTAAAGATGGCCACATTATAACTGATGAAGGGCTGCTAAATGTTTAGAGAGTGATCATCAATTTCCCATCATTGGCAGACATCTTCTGTGAGAGCTATGTCATAAATTCTCCCCTTCTCTTCCGCCTGAAGAAAGCTGCTCTGGACAGCCTTACAGCTAGCACTCTGCAAGGAGTCCTCCCCACCCCTTGTCACAGCTCAGGGAGTTGGCATGACAAAAGAATAATTGAATTGGTAATGCAACAATACATGACATAGATCACCATTTTGAAATGATAATGTTTAAGTCATGAATAATGAAGTGATTTCTTCCAGGGTAATTTATGGCACAGGTACTTTACAAGAACAGGCTCCCTTAGTGTGCAAATGCACAGCACCTCTGACCCAAGAGAGTTCAGTCAGGTCTCACAACTCAGTTAAATCCCTTCCTTTGTGACTTCCACTTAGGGCGGGTAACAGGGTGACAGGTATGAGGTGGGGAATATTTATTTACTCATTTATTATGTTTTATTTTTTCATGCTCTATGGCATCTGATGCAAGAATCCAGGAGAGGTTTGCTGAAGCAGTTCAATATTGAGCATCAAGAATCTGCCAAGTAATCATAACTTCTGATCTTTTCTGGGCTCCATCCATCAAACTGGAGTCATTACTGCTGGTCACATCCCTGAATATGACCCACTCAACAGTGAGAGTTGCCAACAGGTGATCTCTGGAAAAACAGACTCCACTCCACCTTCTAATATTGAAAAGATATTTTTTATCATTTACAAAACCTATACCTCTATGCTACTTATATCAATATTTCATTCAAAGAATAAGAAGAATTTTTACTTGGGATGAAAAAAAGTCCTGAGGAACTGCTAATTGCTTCCCAATCAAAAAACAAGGCATCTCAGAAAAATGTACCAACAAAAGAGAAGGAAAGGAGATGGGGTGAGGGAAATGATTTTGTCTTCAGTTCAGTTCAGTTCATTCACTCAGTCGTGTCCGACTCTTTGCAGTCCCATGAACTGCAGCACGCCAGGCCAACCTGTCCATCACCAACTCCCGGAGTTCACCCAAACCCATGTTCATTGAGTCGGTGATGCATCCAACCATCTCATCCTGTCGTCCCCTTCTCCTCCTGCCCTCAGTCTTTCCCAACATCAGGGTCTTTCAAATGAGTCAGCTCTTCACATCAGGTGGCCAAAGTATTGGAGTTTCAGCTTCAACATCAGTCTACCAATGAACACCCAGGACTGATCTCCTTTAGGATGGACTGGTTGGATATCCTTGCAGTCCAAGGGACTCTCAAGAGTCTTCACCAACACCACAGTTCAAAAGCATCAATTCTTCAGTGCTCAGCTTTCTTTACAGTCCAACTCTCACATTCATACATGACCATGGGAAAAACCATAGCCTTGACTCAGTTCAGTTCAGTTCAGTTCAGTCGCTCAGTCGTGTCCGACTCTCCGCGACCCCATGAATCACAGCACGCCAGGCCTCCCTGTCCATCACCAACTCCCGGAGTACACTCAAACTCATGTCCACAGAGTCGGTGATGCCATCCAGCCATCTCATTCTCCGTCGTCCCCTTCTCCTCCCGCCCCCAACCTTTCCCAGCATCAGAGTCTTTTCCAGTGAGTCAGCTCGTCGCATGAGGTGGCCAAAGTATTGGAGTTTCAGCTTTAGCATCAGTCCCTCCAATGAACATCCAGGATTGATCTCCTTTAGAATGGACTGGTTGGATCTCCTTGCAGTCCAAGGGACTCTCAAGAGTCTTCTCCAACACCACAGTTCAAAATCATCGATTCTTCGGCGATCAGCTTTCTTCACAGTCCAGCTCTCACATCCATACATGACCACGGGAAAAACCATTGCCTTGACTAGACGGACCTTGGTTGGCAAAGTAATGTCTCTGCTTTTTAATATACTATCAAGGTTGGTCATAACTTTCCTTCCAAGGAGCAAGCGTATTTTAATTTCATGGCTGCAATCAGCATCTGCAGTGATTTTGGAGCCCAAAAATACAAAGTCTGACACTGTTTCCACTTTTTTTCCATCTATTTCCCATGAAGTGATGGGACCAGATGCCATGATCTTTGTTTTCTGAATGTTGAGCTTCAAGCCAACCTTTTCACTCTCCTCTTTCACTTTCATCAAGAGGCTTTTGAGTTCCTCTTCACTTTCTGCCATAAGGGTAGTGTCATCTGCATGTCTGAGGTTATTGATATTTCTCCCAGCAATCTTGATTCCAGCTTGTGCTTCTTCCAGCCCAGCGTTCCTCATGATGTACTCTGCATATAAGTTAAATAAGCAAGGTGACAATATACAACCTTGACGTACACCTTTTCCTATTTGGAACCAGTCTGTTGTTCCATGTCCAGTTCTAACTGTTGCTTCCTGACCTGCATACAGATTTCTCAAGAGGCAGGTCAGGTGGTCTGGGATTCCCATGTCTTTCAGAATGTTCCACAGTTTATTGTGATCGACACAGTCAAAGGCTTTGGCATAGTCAATGAAGCAGAAATAGATGTTTTTCTGAAACTCTCTTGCTTTCTCCATGATCCAGCGGATGTTGGCAATTTGATCTCTCGTGCCTCTGCCTTTTCTAAAACCTGCTTGAACATCTGGGAGTTCACGGTTTACATACTGCTGAAGCCTGGCTTGGAGAATCTTGAGCATGACTTTACTAGCGTGTGAGATGAGTGCAATTGCGCGGTAGTTTGAGCATTCTTTGGCATTGCCTTTCTTTGGGATTGGAATGAAGACTGACCTTTTCCAGTCCTCTGGCCACTGCTGAGTTTTCCAAATCTGCTGGCATATTGAGCGCAGCACTTTCACAGCATCATCTTTCAAGACTTGAATTAGCTCAACTGGAATTCCATCACCTCCACTAGCTTTGTTAGTAGTGATGCTTTCTAAGGCCCACTTGACTTCACATTCCAAGATGTCTGGCTCTAGGTCAGTGATCACATTATCGTGACTATCTTGGTCGTGAAGATCTTTTTTGTACAGTTCTTCTGTGTATTCCTGCCACCTCTTCTTAATATCTTCTGCTTCTGTTAGGTCCATACCATTTCTGTCCTTTATCGAGCCCATCTTTGCATGAAATGTTCCCTTGGAATCTCTAATTTTCTTGAAGAGGTCTCTTGTTTTTCCTATTCTGTTGTTTTCCTCTATTTCTTTGCATTGATCACTGAGGAAGTCTTTCTTATCTCTCCTTGCTATTCTTTGGAACTCTGCATTCAGATGCTTATATCTTTCCTTTTCTCCTTTGCTTTTCGCCTCTCTTCTTTTCACAGCTATTTGTAAGGCCTCCTCAGACAGCCATTTCGCTCTTTTGCATTTCTTTTCCATGGGGATGTTCTTGTTCCCTGTCTCCTGTACAATGTCACGAACCTCCGTCCAGAGTTCATCAGGCACTCTATCAGATCTAGTCCCTTAAATCTATTTCTCACTTCCACTGTATAATCATAAGGGATTTGATTGAGGTCATATCTGAATGGTCTAGTGGTTTTCCCTACTTTCTTCAATTTAAGTCTGAACTTCGCAATAAGGAGTTCATGATCTGAGCCACAGTCAGCTCCTGGTCTTGTTTTTGCTAACTGTATACAGCTTCTCCATCTTTGGTTGCAAAGAATATAATCAATCTGATTTCGGTGTTGACCATCTGGTGATGTCCATGTGTAGAGTCTTCTCTTGTGTTGTTGGAAGAGGGTGTTTGCTATGACCAGTGCATTCTCTTGACAAAACTCTATTAGCCTTTGACCTGCTTCATTCCGTGCTCCAAGGCCAAATTTGCCAGTTACTCTAGGTGTTTCTTGACTTCCTACTTTTGCATTCCAGTCCCCTATAATGAAAAGGACATCTTTTTTGGGTGTTAGTTCTAAAAGGTCTTGTAGGTCTTCATAGAACCGATTAACTTCGGCTTCTTCAGCATTACTGGTTGGGGCAGATGGACCTTTTTTGGCAAAGTAATGTCTCTTCTTCTTACTTTGCTGTCTAGGTTGGTCATAACTTTCCTTCCAAGGAGTAAGCATCTTTTAATTTCATGTCTGCAATTAGCATCTGCAGTGATTTTGGAGCCCAGAAAAATAAAGTCAGCCACTGTTTCCCCATTTATTTGCCATGAAGTGATGGGACCAGATGCCATGATCTTTATTTTCTGAATGTTGAGCTTTAAGCCAACTTTTTCACGCTTCTCTTTCACTTTCATCAAGAGTCTTTTTAGTTCCTCTTCACTTTCTGCCATAAGGGTGGTGACATCTGCACATCTGAGGTTACTGATATTTCTCCTGGCAATCTTGATTCTAGCTTGTGCTTCATCCAGTCCAGAATGTCACATGATGTACTCTGTATATAAGTTAAATAAGCAGGGTGACAATATACAGCCTTGACGTACTCCTTTTCCTCTTTGGAACCAGCCTGTTGTTCCACGTCCAATTCTAACTGTTGCTTCCTGACCTGTATACATATTTCTCAAGAGACAGGTCAGGTGGTCTGGTATTCCCATCTCTTTCAGAATTTTCCACAGTTTATTGTGATCCACACAGTTAAAGGCTTTGGCATAGTCAATGAAGCAGAAATAGATGTTTTTCTGGAACTCTTTTGGTTTTTCGATGATCCAGCAGATGTTGGCAATTTGATCTCTTGTTCCTCTGCCTTTTCTAAAACCAGCTTGAACATCTGGAAGTTCACGGTTCACATATTGCGGAAGCCTGGCTTGGATTTTGTCTTAGGAAAAGGTAATGATTAGGTAAAGACAGGAAGGTCAAGGAGACAGTCCATGGGATTCTTTGGTCCACTAGGTTGTGTTGGTATCAATGGTTTGGGAAAACAAAAGTGGATTAAAATAAAGGCTCATGGTCCTTTTACCACAGTGATAATAAATAATAGCTCTTGTTTACTCAGTTTTCATCGTGTATCATGTACTGCACTAAGCATTTTGCACACGTTTTATTTTATTTTACCAATAATTCTGCAGTGTTGTTCATATTTTTGCCTTCATTTTATAGATAAGGAATTGGAAGATCAGAAAATTTAATTAACTTGATGAAATTGTACCAGTATCAGTTGGAAAGCAAACTCACCTGGGTTTTATTCCAAAGGATCAAAACACTATTTTTATCAAGACAAATGAAAATCAAATTAAATACACTAAGGTCAACAGAATTTATTATTTTAGCAAGCCTAAATGAAGACTCTTTCTGTACCAAGCAATATTCCAGTCACTAGCAGTACAAAAAGAACAAACACAGTCCCTGGTTTGAAATTGCTCAAAGCCTAGCGAAGGAAGGAAAAAAAAAAATTTTTTTTTTTTAGTTGCTCGATCGTGTCCAACTCTTTGTGACCCCATGGACTGTGGCCCGCTAGGCTCCTCTGTCCATTAAATTCTCCAGACAAGAATATCGGAGTTGGTTGCTATTGCCTTCTTTTGGGGATCTTCCCAACCCAGAGATCAAATCTGGTCTCCTGCATTGCAGGCAGATTTTTTACTGTCTGAGCCACCAGAGAAGCCCCTGCAAAGGAAGCAAAGTCATAAGCAAAGAGTCAAATGTGTGCTTTAATTTTGGTGTGTATTACCAATCTGGGTTCTTTGGGTACAAGCAAAAGAAATTGACTCTGGGTAAATAAAGCAGAAAATAACTAGAAAAAAAAAAAACAGAGAATTACATTGGTTGGGAGTAATCAGCTCTAGATTCTACAAGAACAACTCTCTATAATTCACAGTGGCTGAACCAAATGAAAGTTTGACTATTGTTTATGTCCTAGTCTGATACAGGTGGGTTATCTGCCCAGGAATTAGACTTTTTAAAATTAAACCGTAACTGATTTACAATGTTGTGTTGGCTTCCAGTGCACAGTAAAGTCATTCAATTATACACACTTCCATATGCCTCCACACATATGTTCACATCCACACTCCACTTGCTCAAACACACATAAGCACTCGTATACTTGTTCAGTCACTAGGTCATGTCCGAATCTTTGTGATCCCATGGGCTGCAGCACACCAGACTTACCTGTCCTTCACTATCTCCCTGAGACTGCTCAAACTCATGTCCATTGAGTTAATGATGCTATCCAACAATCTCATCCTCTGTTGACCCCTTCTCCTCCTGTCTTCAATCTTTCCCAGCATCAGGGTCTTTTCCACTGTGTCGACACTTTGAATCAAGTGGCCAAAGTATAAGAACTTCTGCTTCAGCATCAGTCCTTCCAATGGATATTCAGGAATGATTTCCTTTAGGATTGACTGAGTTGATCTCCCTGCAGTCCAAGGGACTCTCAGGAGGCTTCTCCAGCACCACAATTTGAAAGCACCAATTCTTCAGTGCTCAGTCTTTTTGATGGTCCATCTCTCATATCTGTACATGACTACTGAAAAAATCATAGCTTTGACTAAAAGGTCATTTGTTGGCAAAGTGATGTCTCTGCTTTTTAATATGCTGTCTAGGTTTGTCATAGCTTTGCTTCCAAGGAGTAAACGTCTAATTTCATGACTGCAGTCACCATCCACAGTGACTTTAGAGCCCAATAACATAAAGTCTGTCACTTTTTCTACTCTTTCCCCTTTTATTTGCCATTAAGTGATTTATATACTTACACACTCACTTTTAGCACCTCCCCACACACACATTCACACACTTGCATATGCCCCCAACAAAATGCTTGCAGGAAAAGTGGAAGCAAAATAGACATAGGAGTCCCCAGTTTTGTTACTACATTCTATATTTGATATGGACAACTGTGGAGATTTTGGGAAGATTTAAAAGGAGATGCTGATGATTGATTAACTTAAAGTGAAATGACTCTGGAGTCAGCATTTAGTGATGTATGGATGGTGGGGAAAGCCCTGGACTAGAGTCTAGAGGCTCCCCTGGTCACTCAGTGGTAAAGAATCTGCCTACCAACACAGGAGATGCAGGGGACTCAGGTTTGATACCTGGGTCAGGAAGATCCTGTAGAAAAGGAAATGGCAACCCACTCCAATATTCTTACATGGGAAATCCCATGGACAGAGGAGCCTGGCAGGCTATAGTCCAGGGGATCACAAAAGAGCTGGACATGACTTAACATCTAAACAGAAACCAAGAGACTAATTACGTGGATTAATTTTTTTTTTCTTTCACTATGGAGTCACCTCTGAAGAGCTGTTGGTATGTTCTTAGATTAATTTTCTCACTGTTATCAACATGACAGCAATATTGTCTTTTTTCTTATTCTAGTCTCTGAATGTGATTATGTGAAAGCGATTGAAAAATAATGTGCATTCTATAGAAGTTCACATTTCATGTGGAAACCTCATCCATTAGTCCTGAAATCTAAAATAAATTTGAGCCTAGATATAATAGACATGGTTTTGAGATAGGATGTGGGAGGGCTGGAGCAGTCAGATTGAGAAGACAGAGTTAGCATGTCTACCTCCAGCTGCACTTGGTTACGTCCTCAATGCCAATCACATAAGGTAACAGTAATTGGCATTATGTTCCCAGATTCATCAGTAATAACTCAGTGAAACTAGAGCAAATCAATCTGTAAGCATTTCATTTTGAAATGAAACTTCAAATGAAATAATGGCCCTCACTAATGGTAAAGGCGTAGTTAATTCAAGCTAGTTTCAACTAGATACTGTGCACTGCTGCTGCTGCTGCTGCTGCTAAGTCGCTTCAGTCATGTCCGACTCTGTGCGACCCCATAGATGGAAGCCCACCAGGCTCCCCCTTCCCTGGGATTCTCCAGGCAAGAACGCTGGCACAGGAAAAGATAAAAATAAATAAGACTGTTTAACCCAAGGAAAATAATACAGTAGATAAAGGTTCCATCTGTATGTTAAGGGAAGAACAAGATAAAATTAAAACGTTGACTTTACTTAAAAAAATTCAAGTTAGAAGAAGGAAGCTTAAACACTTGTTAATCAGAATAAACACTAAAGAGAAAATTGTCAAGTGGAAAATACTGTGACGTAGAAAGGAGGTTATGACTTGCTTCACCAGAGGAAAGTGTGTCTTTGGATAAGTCACCTGATTGTGTGTGGTCTCAAATCCTTAAATAATTAAAGTTAAGTCCTATATGAATATCACATTTCTTCTCACAACCTAGTCTTCATACTGCATAACTAATTTTCATTAACTGCGTGTCATCCTCCCAGTCAGTCATGTTCAGTTCAGCTGTCAGAGTCACTCTGCCTCCGGTCTCTTCCTCATTCCAGCCAAACTTTGCATGGCCTAGCCCTCTCTCTCTTCCTTTTTTTAATTTGGTAAGTATAATTGAAATACAATATTATATTATTTTCGGGTGTACAACATAGTGGTTTCTTCTTTTACAGTTAGGAAACGATCACCACAGTGATACAGCTACCATCTGTCACCATACAAAATTATTACATTACCAATTCTATCACCTATGCTGACAAAACATCCCTTGACTTATGTATTTTATAACTGGAGTTTTGTACCTTCTATCCCCTTCACTTATATCACTCATTCCCCACCCCTTCCTTCTGAAAACCACCGGTCTGTTCTCTGCATCTGAGTCTGTTTCAGGTTTATATTTTGTTCCCTTTCTTTAATTTTTTAGATTCCACATGCAAGTGAAATCTTCTGGTGTTTGTTTTTCTCTGACATTTCACTTAGCATAATATCATCTAGGTCCCACCATGCTGTTGAAAACTTCAAGATTTCAATTTTTTTTTAATTTTTATGACTAATTAACATTCCACGGTATAGACACAAAAAATTGTTTATCTGTTTATCTATAAAAGGAAACAGGTTGCTTCCATATCTTGGCTATTGTAAATAACACTACAATGACCGTAGGGGTACAAATATATTTTCAAATTAGTGTTTTTATTTTCTTCAGATAAAACTCAGATGTGGAATTGCTGGATGGTATAGTAGTTCTATTTTTAAAGAAACTACCATATTATTTTCTGTAGTGGCTGATTTAAAGTCTCACCAACAGTATAGAAGTGTCCCCTTTTCTCCACATCTTTGCCAGTACTTGTCATTTGTTGTCTGTTTGATGTTAGCCATTCTGGCAAGTGTGAGGTGATATCTCTCTGTGGTTTTTATTTGCATTTCCCAGATGATTAGTGATAGTGAGTATCTTTTCATGTGCCTATTGGTCACCTGTGTGTCTTCCTTGGAAAAAATGTCTGTTCAGGTCCTTTGCCCATTTTTAATCTTGTTGTTTATATTGAGTTTTATGAGTTCTTTGTATATTTTGGTATTAAAACTTTATCAGATACATTGTTTGCAAATATCTTCTCCCTTTCAGTAGGCTACCTTTTCATTTCATTGATGGTTTTTTGCACTATGCAAAACCTTTGTACTTTGATGTAATACCATTTGTTTATTTTTGCTTTTGTTTACCTTGCCTGAGGAGATAGACACAAAAAATTATGTCAAAGCATGCTACCTCTAATTTATTCTAGGAGTTTATGGTTTCAGCTCTTACATTTAATTCTCTGATCAATTTTAACTTTACTTTTTGAATACAGTGTAAAAATGTAATCCAATTTGATTCTTTGGCATGTATCTGTCCACTTTTCCCAACACAATTTATTAAAGAGATGATCTTTTCCCCATTACCTCATTTGTCATGGAGTAATTGACCAGGTAAGTGTGGATTTTTTCCTGAACTCTCTATTTGATTCTATTGATCTATACATCTCTTCTTTTGCCAGTACCATACTGTTTTGATGACCATAACTTGGTAGTATAGTTTGAAATCAGGGCCTGTGATACCTCCAGCTATAGTCTTCTTTCTTAAGATTGTTTTTGCCATTCATTGTCTTTTGTGTTTCTGTACACATTTTAGGGTTATTTGCTTAAGTTCTGTGAAAAATTCTATTAGTATTGTGATAAGGATTGCGATGAATTTGAGATTGCCTTTGGTTTTGTGGTCATCTTAACAATATTAATTCTTCTAACCCATGAGCATTGTATACCTTTCCATTTGTTTGTATCACCTTCAATTTCTTTCAGAAGTGTCCTGTAGTTTTCTGAGTACATGTTTTTTACCTCTTTAGCCAAATTCTTTCCTAGGGATTTTGCTCTTTTTGATGGGATTATAAATCAGATGTTTTTCTTAATTTCTTTGTTTACTAGTGTATGGTAATGGAATGGGTTTTTGTATATTAATTTTGTATCCCATGTTTTACTGTATTATTTAATGAGTTTTAGTTGTTTTTTGGTGGCATCTTTAGTATTTTCTGTGTATAGTGTCATGTCAGCTGCAAACAGTGATAGTTTTACTTCTTTTGCACTTCAGATTCTCTTTCTTTTTCTTATCTCATTGCTATAGGTAGGACTTCTAATACTATTTTGAATAACTGTGGTAAGAGTGAGCATCCTTGTTTTTTTCTTGATCTTAAAGAAAATGTTCTTAGTTTTCACTGTTGAGTATGATCTTAGCTGTGGTCTTTTTTTTGTTGTTAAAGTATGTTTCTTCTATAACTACATTGTTGAGCTTTTATTTTAATCATGAATGGTTGTTGAACACTACTTTTTGTTATTTGCTGGCCTTTCTGGTAAGATTTTCACTTTTATATGCTTCTTATTATTAATTAGCACTTTTCTCTTTTTAGCTTAGGAAGTTTCTTTCACATTTCTTATAAAGTTAGTTTAGTGATGATGAATTCTGTTAGCTTTTACTTGTCTAGAAAACTCAATTTTTCCCTCTAAAAGAAAACTTTGCAAGATACAATTCTTGTTTGTATTTTTTTTTTTTTTCCTTTCTGCACTTTGAATGTGTCACAGCCTTCCTTCTGGGAAGTAAAATTTCTACTGAAAATCTACTTATAGATTTTGGAGTTTCCCGTGTATATAATATGTAGTTTTTCTCTTGCTGCTTTTAAATTTCTCTCTTTATCCTTAACTTTCATCATTTTAATTATAGTATGTCTCAGTGCATATCTCTTTGGATTAATCTTATCTGAAACTCTTTGGGCTTCCTGGACCTGTATGTCTGCTTCTTTCTCCTATTAGGAAAGTTTTCATCCATTATTTCTTCAAATAACTTTTTGGCGGTTTCCCTTTCTCTTCTCCCCTTATAACGTGAAAGTTATTTCATCTAATGTTGTCCTAGAGGCCCCTGAGGGCTTCCTTTGTGGCTCAGCTGGTAAAGAATCTGCCTGCAGTGCAGAAGACCTGGGTTCAATCCCTGGGTTGGGAAGATCCCCTAGAGACGGGAAAGGCTAACCACTCCAGTATTCTGGCCTGGAGAATTCCAAGGATACAGTTCATGGGGCCGCAAAGAGTCAGACATGACTGAGCGACTTTCACTGTCACTGTCACTGTAGAGGTCCCTGAAGGTATTCTTACTTCTTTTAATTCTCTTTTTCATTTTGTTGTTTTGTTTTCCATTGCCTTGTCTCTTAGCTCACTGATTTGTTTTTCTATTTTATCCACTGTGCTGTTGAGCCCCACTAGTGTACTTTTCAGTTCACTTATAACTTCTGTTTGGTACTTTCTTATATTTTATATTTCCTGTTTGAAGTTCTCACTGCATTCATCCTTTCTTCTCTGAGATTGGTAGCATCTTTATGATCATTCAATTGAATTATTAATCAGGTTCTTTGCTTATCACCATTTCATTTAATAAGGATCTTTTTCTGGAAATTTGCCTTGTTCTTTAGTTTGGAACCTATTCCTCATTTATCCTGTTTCTATGTGTTTGTCTGTATGTATTTAGGTGAAATGGCTACCTCCCTCAGTTTTGAAGGAATGGTCTTATGCAGAAACTGTTCTGTGTGGCTTGGAGTACAATCTCCCCAGGCCACCAGGGCTAGGCAATCTATGGGCACCCCTCATATAGGCTTCATGTGCCTGTCATTTGTGGTAGGGTCACAACTCCTGCATGATAAGGGTGAGATCTGAGTCACTTACCCACCCCAACTGAACCTCGGTCTCTGTGCATGTCAGGCAGGGCTCAGGGCACCCACTCAGGGCCAGCTGTGGTTCGACTGCTGCCTGGGAAGGGCATGGTGCAGGTGTGGCCTGGCTGCTACACAGAAAGGGAAGCGCCTGGCATACTTGCCCAACATAGTTGTGGTTTCAGTTCTGCACAAGCTGGATGGGGTGTGGAGCATTTTCTCAGCCTGACTGGAACCCAAGGTCTGCAAAACACACCCTCCAGTGCTAGCAGGCTGGAGGGAGGGCATCTAAAATGATTTCTGTTGACTCTACCTCCAGCAAGTTAGGATGAAATTGGACAAATGGTGACCAGCAGTGCTTCCAACTCAGAATAAAGTCCCTGTAGCAGCTGTTTTAAAATTAATAAGTGAATGTCCCTCAATTATGCTCTAGTAGGTTTTCAATTTTTGCTTCAACACTAGGTCTCAGAGAGAATAACTTTGCAAGCCAGCCCTTTAGAAGTGGAATCTCTGTTTCTTACATTTCTGTGATTCTCCTCACCTGGTCCCCTTTGTCAAAACCAGACACTTGGGAGGGGCCCATATTTCCAGTGCTGTCCCTCAGAGTCAGGATGCCTGATGTGTGGTACAATCCCTTCACTCCTCAAGGGAGAGTTCCAGGTTTAGGGGATCCCTTCCAGCTGTGGGGTCACCACGGCTGGCGTGTGGTCCTGGGCAAGGCCATGTCTCCATCTCTTGAATCCTTCTCAATACATTTATTTAGTCTTTTGTTGTAAAGGAGCTGTTCTAGTTTTCAGGTCCTTTATCATAGAAAGGCATTCTATAGGCTGCTGTAGATTTATTGTGTTTGTGGGAAGAGGTGGGTCCAGCACTTCCTGTGCTGCCATCCTTAACTCTGCTCTTAGCTCCCTCTCTTGATTCCTCTCCCACATTCCTCTTTCACTTCGACTTAGGGTCTTTATAACCACTATCTGGATCATGTCCCATGTCTTAGGGGTTTGTGTGGCTTGTGTGTCCCTTGTATGGCTCTGCAGCTCAGTCTCCCTGGATCACTGCTTACTGGAAGTTTAGTCTTTTACCAGAGCTGTGGTTATGTTCACTTACATGAGAGGCAATTTCTCTGACTTTCCAAATAAAACATTGCCTTTTTACTGACAACTTTGGGGCTGTTTGAAAACTTGTTCCATCATATCTTTCTCACAGCATATCTCAAGTCAACTGCTTTTCTTCACATTCTCTATGCCCCAAACAAATCAATCTTTTGATTTCTTATAAATATTCCTTTTGGATAACCACTTCTGGAAAAGATGGAATAATAGAGATCATATTTACTCTCCTGCCAAAAAAACCTAAAATACTGAACACAGTATGTGAAATAATGGTTTTGAACATCAGGCAGTGAAAGACAATGATTTTCTGAGAGCTGGGAAACAAATGAGGTGGGTCAACACTTACACCAATTTACTGCCTGGAGAGAATGTCAAGATCACAGACAGGGACAGAGGACCCAGGAGCAGCCTAGAAGAATCCCTGAGTTGAGAAGATGCAGCTGGGAAGTCAGACAGGTCAGGGCAGCTAGAGCTTACAGGCAGAGTAATAGAAAGGAGAGAGCGCCGCACTCAGAGAGTGTCTCCTAAATGTGCAGAGGGCCCCACTCAGGTCTTCAGCTATATACTGATCAGGGCATTTATGTGGAGAGGAAACGAGGTCAAGGCAATAACCACTCCCCAGAGAATTGGAGTATAGAATACCTGAACTTCACCCAGAACTGGGAATAATGTGTGTTCCCAGAAATAGAGTAGAAAACCTCATAATTCAAGGGGTAGAGGGTGAAGTACTCAAAAGTTTTTACCTTAGTAGTGGGAAAATTATTCTTCAGCTGAACACTGTTCTTGTCTTGCCAAACAAAACTTTATGATATTAAAGTATAAAATTGTTTCATAGTAAAGTAATTGCATCCCAGAAGAGAGCTGAAGAATATTCATAGAAATGTAAAATATTCATCATCAAACAAGGTGCATCTGGAAACAACAAAAATCAACAGTCATGTACAGAATTAGGAAAAATGACCCAAAATTATGAAAAAAATCAACCAGTTGAAATTAAACCAGAATGACATAGATGATAGAATTAGTAGACAAGAACAGTAACATTATTATTATAGCTACGTTGCTTATGCTCAAGAAGCTAGAGTAAAGATTAAATAGATAAAGAAAAGACAAGTAGATATTTTCAAGTTCAAAACTGAACTTATAGGGGTGAAAACGACAATGTCTGAAGTTATAAATACACTGGGAGAGGATCAACAGCAGATTAGACATTGCAAAAGAAACACTAGTAATCCTGAAGATACGGCAATATAAACTATTCAGAATAAAACTCAGAGTAGGAAGGGGGGAAGGAAGGGAGAGAGGGGAAAAAGAGAAGGAAAGAGAAAAAAAGGGATATAGAAATGATGAACTGTTGGACAATGTCAAACAGCCTAATCTAAGTCCCCAAAGAAGAGAGGAAAGAGGAACAGAAGAAAAATACTGAGAGCAACAATGACTAAAAATGTATCAAATTCAGTGAAAACTATAAGCCCATAGATTCAAGAAACTCAATGAACTCAAAGTAAAAGAAACATGATGAAAACTACACAAAGACTTATCCTAAGCAATTGTTGAAAATCGGTAATAAATAGACGAAACTTAAAATCATCCAAATGAAATTATACAGTATGTATAAAAAACAGGTATAAGATTGACTCCTCACATTTTTCTCCTGAGATCCCTGATGTCTTGCTTTAACTTCCAGTTCATTCATTACCAAATGTGGCCCTTTCTTTCACCCCACTCAGATTCTGAACGGTGAAGAGTAAAAATTAGCGTCACTTTTAGAAGTCGAAATGAAATTCAAACTGGTTGTCAAAGCATGGTTCATTATTTAGAGGGATATGATCATGATTTTATGTTTTGTTTTGTTTTTTCCCTTTCTCTATACAAATTTTAAAAGGTTTCTCTTAAAATACTGTGTTGCCATGATGACACCTGAAGTTAACTATTCTCAAACCTTGAATTAACCAATGCATTTTTCTTATGGAAATGTTTGTCTTAAGCTATGTTAATGTACTATGAATTTACCCCAGACTCTGTCTTCAAGTCAGTTCCACCTAATGGCTCAGAACCTAATTGACAAACCACTATGTTATGCTCAGACATTGTTCCCCTAATCTGTGTACACGAAACTATTTGTATGGTAATCCGTCCTTCTACAAGATACAAGTCAATCATTTTAAGGCCCGGGATGACTCTTCTGGTGCCAAGATTAACCCAAAATACATCTTATGTATGTGGGGCCTGGTGCCATTCTGAGTTTTAAGACATTCCTTTCTTTCATTAACAAACTGCTAGTGACTATATAACATCCAGCTGAAGACTAGAAGGGGGCGTACTCTTTCTGCCCCCTTCTGATGCCTATGTCAGAAGTTTTCTCTATCTCCATTATACTTTAATAAAACTTTTTTACACAAAAGCTCTGAGCAATCAAGCCTTGTCTCTGGCCCCAGACTGACTTCTACTCTGGAGGCCAAGAATTCCGGCATCTTTTCGTGGTTCATCAACAACATTTCAATCTCAAGATTTTTATTTTAGCATGTCTTTCTTGTCAATGTGGGCATTTCCTTTCATTAATATTGGTGGTATGTTCTCTTATCACAATATTCCATTCGATCAACAGATGTAATATGAGTGCCTGTTCTGTCCTAACAGAAGCAGAAGATACTAAGAAGAGGTGGCAAGAATACACAGAAGAACTATACAAAAAAGATCTTCATGACCCAGATAATCACGATGGTGTGATCACTCACCTAGAGCCAGACATCCTGGAATGTGAAGTCAAGTGGGCCTTAAGAAGCATCACTACCAACAAAGCTAGTGGAGGTGATGGAATTCCACTTGAGCTATTTCAAATCCTAAAAGATGATGATGTGAAAATGCTGCACTCAATATGCCAGCAAATTTGGAAAACTCAGCAGTGACCACAGGACTGGAAAAGATGAGTTATCATTCCAATCCCTAAGAAAGGCAATGCCAAAGAATGCTCAAACTACCGCACAATTGCACTCATTCTCACATGCTAGTAAAGTAATGCTGAAAATTCTGCAAGCCAGGCTTCAGCAATACATGAACCGTGAACTTCCAGATGTTCAAGCTGGTTTCAGAAAAGGTAGAAGAACCAGAGATCAAATTGCCAGCATCCACTGGATCATCGAAAAAGCAAGAGAGTTCCAGAAAAACATCTATTTGTACTTTATTGACTATGCCAAAGCCTTTGACTGTGTAGATCACCACAAACTGTGGAAAATTTTTCAAGAAATGGGAATACCAGACCACCTGACCTGCCTCTTGAGAAACCTGTATGCAGGTCAGGAAGCAACAGTTAGAACTGGACATGGAGCAGACTAGTTCCAAATAGGAAAAGGAGTACGTTGAGGCTCTATATTGTCACCCTGTTTATTTAACTTATATACAGAATACATCATGCGAAATGCTGGGCTGGATGAAGCACAAGCTGGAATCAAAATTGCCAAGAGAATTATCAATAACCTCAGATATGCAAATGATACCACCCTTATGGCAGAAAGTGAAGAGAAACTAAAAAGACTCTTGATGAAAGTGAAAGAAGAGAGTGAAAAAGTTGGCTTAAAGCTCAACATTCAGGAAACAAAGATCATGGCATTCAGTCCCATCACTTCATGGCAAAAAAATGGGGAAATACTGGAAACAGTGGCTGACTTTATTTTTGGGGGCTCCAGAATTACTGCAGATGGTGATTTCAGCCATGAAATTAAAAGATGCTTGCTCCTTGGAAGAAAAGTTATGACCAACCTAGATAGCATGTTAAAAAGCAGAGACATTACTTTGCCAACAAAGTTCATCTAGTCAAGGCTATGGTTTATCCAGTGGTCATGTATGGATGTGAGAGTTGGACTGTAAAGAAAGCTGAGCACCAAAAAAAAATGATGCTTTTGAACTGTGGTGTTGGAGAAGACTCTTGAGAGTCCCTTGGACTGCAATGAGATCCAACTAGTCCATCCTAAAGGAGATCTATCCTGGGTGTTCATTGAAAGGACTGATGTTGAAGCTGAAACTCCAATACTTTGGCCACCTGATGTGAAGAGCTGACTCATTGGAAATGACTCTGATGCTGGGAAAGATTGAAGGCAGGAGGAGAAGGGGATGACAGAGGATGAGATGGTTGGATGGCATCACCATCAATGGACATGAGTTTGGGTAAACTCTGGGAGTTGGTGATAGACAGGGAGGCCTGGCATGCTGCAGTCCATGGGGTCGCAAAGAGTCAGACATGACTGAGGGCTGAACTGAAGTTAGCTGTTCTGCACAAGGGGCTCATCTAGGGCTTATTACAATTTTTGGCTTAACCTGAGGCAAGACCAAAATGAGAAGAGAACAGATGACACCAGATCTCAGCTTTGCACTTGATTCTTCTCGTCACTTAATTCACTTCCTATCCATGTGGTCCATGAGCAAAGTGGAGATAAGTGGGATCTAAGGCCCTCCTGATCATGAGTATTTTACCTGTCCTGACTTATTCCCATTTCTTCAGTTCAGTTCTGTTCAGGCCCTCAGTCGTGTACGACTCTCTGCAACCCCATGAATTGCAGCATGCCAGGCCTCCCTGTCCATCACCAACTCCCGGAGTTCACTCAAACTCATTGCTTAAATGCATGTAAAAGAACAATGGCAGTAATTTTGTACCTTTTTTCCAAAAAATTATGGGCATCTACATGTAGTATATTAAAGAGCAGAGACATTACTTTGCCAACCAAGGTCCGTCTAGTCAAGGCAATGGTTTTTCCCATGGTCATGTATGGATGTGAGAGTTGGACTGTGAAGAAAGCTGATCGCCGAAGAATCGATGCTTTTGAACTGTGGTGTTGGAGAAGACTCTTGAGAGTCCCTTATACTGCAAGGAGATCCAACCAGTCCATTCTAAAGGAGATCAATCCTGGATGTTCATTGGAGGGACTGATGCTAAAGCTGAAACTGCAATACTTTGGCTACTTCATGCGACGAGTTGATTCACTGGAAAAGACTCTGATGCTGGGAAAGGTTGGGGGCGGGAGGAGAAGGGGATGACAGAGAATGAGATGGCTGGATGGCATCACCGACTCTGTGGACATGAGTTTGAGTGTACTCCGGGAGTTGGTGAGGGACAGGGAGGCCTGGCGTGCTGTGGTTCATGGGGTCGCGGAGAGTCGGACACGACTGAGCAACTGAACTGAACTGAATTGAATTGAACATGTATACAACATGTTGCTGAACAATGGAATGAGGAGACTGAAGGAGTTAAAACTTTGGGGAAATTGGTTTGCCAATATACAGAAGGAAGTAATTAAAGCAGCTGGAAATTTGAGGGGAAGTTGGAAATAAATTAAAGGTAACTTGTAACTTTAATCAAAGGAGACATGTTTTTGTTGTGGTGGGCAACCAGTTAGGGTTGATATTTAAAAAGAATACTCCAGTTGTGTGACCCTGAGCAAAAAGATAGAAGATTATCCAAACACGAGTCCCTTACTTAATGTTACGGATTCAAGACATAATAAAAAGCAAATTCCAACAAACAATGTTTGTCAAACCTGGTAAATTATGAAGGTGTTTGAGGATTTCACATCCTTCAGAACTGTTGCTATGTAACCTTAAAAATCTAAAGCTTAGCTGGGGTTCGACCTCTAAAGGAGTCAAGTATGTATACGGTAATGATGGTCATGCCCTGAAATTCATCTTAACATTGTCCTTGGGCATCTAGTCTCAAAAATGGGGCACTGTAGTTCATCTTCTTATACCTGCTATTCAGGCCCCAGAGCATGCTCTAATTCTTTTGTCAGGTACAGCAGGCCACAAAAGATCATTAACTGAGCACCACCTATTTTGGACGAGGTATTTGGAATTCAAAGGGTAAATAAGTCTACTTTCCAGAAAGAAGCTCAGCATCTACAACGATTACATGTAAGTTTTGCAATTCCTTGATAGAAATAAGTGCAGGCCCATAATATATCTGAAACCTTCATATCAGACTTGTTTTGGAATCTAGAACTTTTCCATTTTAAGGAAAAGTAGAAATACAGTGTTTGTGCTATGTTCTAAGTCACTTTAGTTGTGTCCCACTCTTTGTGAACCTATGGACTGTAGCCCACCAGTCTCCTCTGTCCCTGGGATTTTTCTGGAAAGAATACTGGAGTGGGTAGACATTCCCTTTTCCAGAGAATATTCCCAACACATGAATCAAACCCACATCTGTCTCTCTGCTTTGAGAAGTGGGTATTTTACCACTAGCACCATCTGACATAAAATGTATCATGCCCTTTGTCTAAGGCAATGCTCAATAAACAAACACACTGACAATGTTTCAATGAATTTATGAATATTTATACAAAATATGCTAAAGACTAAAAGTAGACTCACAACTGTTCAGATAATATTGGCTCCCACATGAGTTCAGTTTGCCTTGGGTTTAGCCACCAAATGAGTCAAAAGCTCTGGGAGACATTAGACTTGAAGGTGAGAGAATGAAGATCTGAATTAGAAAGTCCAGTGGGAGGGACTGATGAACCCTGAGTGGGAATATTAAAGGTGTTGCCTTCAAGAAACTCTACTGGAATTTGTACCCTCAGCTGCTCATCTGTGTTGTGTATTCAGGATTCTAAATTTCTTGACTCCCATTTTCTTGTATATTTCTCAGCATGCAGATTGAACTGGAACACTCCAGATACTTAACAATGTCTTTTTTAATGTCCTTTATTGTGGTAAAATTAAAAAATTATAAAACATACTATTTTCACAATATTTGACTATACAATTCCTGCAGAAGGAAATGCCAACCCACTCCAGTATTCATGCCTGGAGAATCCCATGGACAGAGGAGCCTGGCAGACTATAGTCCATGGGGTCACAAAGAGTCAGACATGACTGAAATGACTTCAGTTCAGTTCAGTTCAGGTCACTCAGTCATGTCCCACTCTTTGCAACCCCATGGATTGCAGCATGCCAGGCCTCCCTGTCCATCATCAACTCCCTGACTTTACTCAAACTCATGTTCATTGAGTCGGTGATGCCATCCAGCCATCTCATTCTCTCTTGTCCCCTTCTCCTCCCACCTTCAGTCTTTCCCAGCATCAGAGTCTTTTCAAATGAGTCAGTTCTTCACATGAGGTGGCTAAAGTATTGGACTTTCAGCTTCAGCATCAGTCCTTTCAATGAATATTCAGGACTGATTTCCTTCAGGATGGACTGGTTGGATTTTCTGCAGTCCAAAGGACTCTCAAGAGTCTTCTCCAACACGACAGTTCAAAAGCATCAATTCTTCTGCACTCAGTTTTCTTTATAGTCCAACTCTCACATCCATACCTGACTACTGGAAAACCCATAGCCTTGACTAGATGGACCTTTGTTGGCAAAGTAATGTCTCTGTTTTTTAATGTGCTGTCTAGGTTGGTCATGACTTTTCTTCCTAGGAATAAGCGTCTTTTAATTTCATGGCTGAAATCAGTATCTGCAGTGATTCTGGAGCCCCCCAAAATAAAGTCAGCCACTGTTTCCAGTTTTCCCATCTATTTCCCATGAAGTGATGGGCCAGATGCCATGATGTTAGTTTTCTGAATGTTGAGCTTTAAGCCAACTTTTTCACTCTCCTCTTTCACTTTCATCAAGAGGCTCTTTAGTTCTTCTTCACTTTCTGCCATAAGGGTGGTGTCATCTGCATATCTGAGGTTATTGATAATTCTCCCAGCAATCTTGATTCCAGCTTGTGCTTCCTCCAGCCCAGTGTTTCTCATGATGTACTCTGTATATAAGTTAAATAAGCAGGGTGACAATATACAGCCTCAACGTACTTCTTTTCCTATTTGGAAGTAGTTGTTCCATGTCCAGTTCTAACTGTTGCTTTCTGACCTGCATACAGATTTCTCAAGAGACAGGTCAGGTGGTCTGGTATTCCCATCTCTTGAAGAATTTTCCATCGTTTGTGGTGATCCGCAGACAAAGGTTTTGGCATAGTCAATGAAGCAGATAGATGTTTTTCTGGAACTCTTCTTGCCTTTTCGATGATCCAGTGGATGTTGGCATTTTGATCTCTGGTTCCTCTGCCTTTTCTAAAACCAGCTTGAACATCTGGAAGTTCATGATTCACATGTTGTTGAAGCCTGACTTGGACAATTTTGAGCATTTCTTTACTAGCCTGTGAGATAAGTGCAATTGTGCAGTAGTTTGAGCATTCTTTGGCATTGCCTACACAATTCAGTAAGCCTAAGGGCATTCATATTGTTGTACAACTCTAGCCATATTCCATCTCCCCAATTTTTCACATTCTTAAACTGAACTGTCCCTATTAAACACTAATTTCTGATCATTCTTCTTCATCCTCTCACTCCCCAGCCTCTGGACCAGTTTAATTCATGAATTTGACCATTCTAGCTACCTTGTATAAGTGGAATCAAACATAGGTGCTTGATAATCTCTTAATTAACAAATTTAATCACATACATGACACAGTCCCAGATGTAAATACATGTGAGAAACAGTTATTTTAGTAATTAAAAAAGCCAGAAATAATTTCACATTTTATAGTATATTTGAGACTTCTTTAAAATGCAGAGAAATATTCCTAAAAAGAAGTGTAGAGCCTTGAAAATATGTCTACATTTTTGGATGATTTTTCCTAATTTCTTTAATTAATTTTTAAAAAATTGAAAAATTCTGGAGTCCTACTGAATTTCAAATATTTTTATTTTTGTGTATCTCCAATGTGATATTCTTTTGGTTTATTTGGTTCCAGGGATTTGTTTTTAGGAAACTCATATTCTCAACAAGGTAATTAACAGCCTCCAAAGCCTTATGCAAAATTCTCAGCTTCAGAATTCACAAGGTTTCTCATGTTATACTCTGCAAAAGGGAACATGCTTCCCATGTATTTTGTGTAAGACAGAGTGATGAACGCTGTTTCTGGTAAGGCTAAAATGTTTGGCAACATCTAAATCATCTCACCCCACATATTTTATACTGGGAAACTGAAGTGAAATTCATACTGCAGAGCAGTCCACACTGTTTCCTTATTGTGGTTGCTACTAGTCTTGAATTTGGCGTAAAGAAAATGTCTATCTTAACATCACTGTAGGAGTTATGCCAGACACATGTTTTGAAACCTGATCTTTCACGTGAAGGTTGTTTATGATGATTTTTAACATTTTTTATTGTGGCAAAATACACACAAATTTATTATCCTAACCATTTTAAAGTGTACAGTTCACTAGTTTTAAGTACATTCCCACTATCCATCACCAGAACTATTTTCATCTTGCAAAACTGAAACACTGTATCCATTAAGCCATAGTTCCTCATATTTATATTATTTTTTTAAATTTTGTGTTGTGATAAAATATACATAACATAAAATTCAATATCTCAATCATTTTTAAGTGTACAATTAATGTTACTATGCTCTGTATATATCTTTTACATTTGGTTGGTTTCTTGCATTCTTTAAGTCCTTATTTCCTAACTTTTCTTTGGCTGGTTGCTCTGGCCATTATTGAGAGTGCAATATTAAAATCCCCAACTATTATTGAAGAAGCATCTGTTTTTCTCTTCAGTTCTGTCAGGTTTTGCTTCATATATTTTGATGATCTCTTACAAGGTGAGTAAATGTTTGTAATTTCTGTATCTTCTTGCTACATTGAATCTTTTATTAAGATATATTGCATCTTTTATTAAGATATATTGCTCTATTTTGTCACTTATGAATTTTTTATTTAAAGTTTATTTTGTCTGATATCATCATAGCTACCTCTGCTGTCTTTTGGTTACTATTTGCATGGAATATATTTTCTATCATTTCACTTTCAGCCTATTCATATATTCTAATTTGAGTCCCTTATAGACAGTATAAAGTTGGATCAAGTATATTTTTTATTCATTCTGACAATCTCTGTCTTTGATTGGAAAGTTTACATTTGAAGTCTTACTGTTAAGGTTGGACTTACTTCTGCTTGATATAATATCCTAAGTATGTGTACACATTTTTGAATGAGAAAAAGAGAAGGAAAAAGAACAAAAACTTTGATAAAATGTTTGCATTTTAAAAGTCCTGAAAATGTTGTCCTATTAATTTCATTAATGCTACTTACATCTTCAACCTAATGTAAAACTTGAAAATCAAACAAACCTTGATTTGCTAAAACTAAAGTCATTGAATTCATTTCTATATCACATTTATTTTAATAGTTTACTTAAAGAACTGATTTTAAATATCAGGAATGAGGAGAATAAATTTTTGAAAGAAAACCAACAATGAGAGTAGAAAATAGCAACACATTTTATGATTGGTGTAACTTTTTCTGGTAATATATGACTACCATATTAACTTTTTCTGACTATATTTCAGTTCATCTTTATGACAACAGTGGTTTGATGATCTCTACCCTTGTCAAATGTTCTTCAAGTTTTCTAAGAATATCTTGTTAATTTTACTTGTTTGTACATGTTCAATGTATGGAACAAGGGTAATTCTCTTTTTAATTTTAAAAAAGTTTTTGGCTGTGCCCTCTAGCATATGGAAGCCCATTTCCCTGACCAGGGATAAAACCTGCTCCCATTTCACTAGAAGCATAGAGTCCTAACCACTGGACCACCAGGAAGTCCCAAGGGGAATTCTTACCTGGGCTTTCCTGGTGACTCAGCAGTAAAGAATCCGCTTGCC